>NW_027104390.1:0-116220 GCF_902728285.1 Clytia hemisphaerica | reverse complement strand
TTTAAATAAAAATGTCCTGGGTGAAAAAATATTTGAAAGGGAGGCTAATACAGCAGAATTAGGGCAAGATAGGGAACTTCAAAACCATTTTCCCAAAAATTAATAAGCGGAGGGGGGTTGGAATAAGAATGTCCTAGATGGAAAATGTTCGAAAAATTAATTAGCGGGCGGGACGCTTATTAGGTACCCGAGAGTAATTGTTATAGGTCACAGAAAAACATCCACCATTTAGGTTGGATTGTTGTCAATTGAGAGATGTATGGCAAAGCTACTAATGGTGCTTGTGAGATAGAATGAACACCCTTGGTCCTTTTAGTTCTAAATGTTTAAAATGAAACTGTTTGTTTTGCTTGTTATTTGCCGATGCTTCATATATAACAAGTAACATACTGCTAAAACAATAATTCAAAGCAGTATAATTTTTTGAGATAAATCATTTAAAAACTTTTACAAAATGGAAAAAGAAAAAATGAAGTTTTTATCCTTTAACTTAGTGCTTAACTCCATTTTTGGTACACAGGTACCTACCAGGTCCCTACCTGATTTCAGGTATAAAATTACTTTACATATGATTATTCCATAGACATTTAAAGGTCAGGGAAGTTGCCTGTTGAAGTGAAAAAAGCACCAAAAGGGTTTTTTTCGACACCAACGACCTATCTTCTAGAGGCTGTATAATTTTCGACAATGCAAAAATAACTATATATATCTGAAATCAGAAGGCAGCCTTACCAAAAATGGAGTTTCTAGCAGTTAAGAAAAGAAAGGGAAGTCTTTTTTCTTCCTGGAAAAAATTTGAATATGTGGTAGAAGGCTATCACATTTTTTTTTAATTTACCCCGCCGGACATTGTGAATTTTGACCCCGCCGGACATTGTGAATTTTGACCTCGCCGGACATTGTGAATTTTGACCCCGCCGGACATTGTGAATTTTGACCCTCCAGACATTCAAAATCACCCCTAATCAGAGCAAGTTTGCCCCTAAAACAAGGCAAATTTTGTAGATTTTTCACTACCCCCGGACAAAATATCCAATATATCCTCCACCCCCAATGTAAAAAAAATTTCTGGAAGAGCACAATATATAAGAATAAAAAAAAAAGTGTTACCTGGACTTATCCAATTGGCAAAACTATGTGGTTATTGATGTCAAAACTCTATGTTTTCCAAAGCAGCATCGAAATACTCCATCTTGATTTGAATCGTGTTATGATTGTTAGAGATCATTCGGTAGGCCATTTTTTAATAATTGTTGTTAATACAGTTTTATTAGATCTGAAATAATATAAAATCAAATTGAGGCCAAAACAAGAAAGCAGAAATTCGGCATTCCTTACAAAGAAAGTTCCAAAATAATAGTTTTAGTTAAAACTTTTTAATGGATGTCACTACGTGTTAGTAAAATATAGTCCAGATTCAAGTTTCAAGATGTATAGATTCAAGACAAATCGTTACAGTTGGTGGCTGAAACCAGCAGCCTCGATTTCAAACAAGATAAACAAGCAATAAAGTCCAGATTCAAGATTCAAGAAAAATAGAGAAGACAAATCGTTACTTTTGGTGGCTGAAACCAGCAGCCTCGATTTCAAACAAGATAAACAAGCAATAAAGTCCAGATTCGAGATTCAAGAAAAATAGAGGAGAAGACAAATTGTTACTTTTGGTGGCTGAAACCAGCAGCCTCGATTTCAAACAAGCGATAACATGTAAACCCACCCCAGGGACAAGTCTCGGTTTATAATCTCTAGCGGGGACAAGAAAGTCGGTGACTTTTGATAGAATTCGAATTAGATAGCAGTTTTGTGACCGTTGAAAATGTCCAAGAGAAGAACGGAAAAAAATCAAAAATACTGAAAATGAAGATGAAAAATAAAGACGAGTAAAATCTATTTCATGCAGAATTGTGCTATGGTCAACTCGTCAAATTTAAATTCACAAGCTTTTTCACATCGGATTGACACGAATGTGGAGCAAGAATGGTCAGAAAGAGGAAAAAAGACACTATCCCAATATGAAATTGTGTCTGATATGAGACGGGAACACTTATGTAAAAATAAAACCATTAGAAAGTGAAGTGGGCAGTGACTTCCGTGAGATTTACAAAAAAGGAATGCATTCAGAAATCAAGCCAAAAGTATTTAGTTACTGTCCTTCAGACAAGGTTTGGAAAGAATTTTCACTGAGCACGCGTACATTTAGACAAAAAAACACCAAAAGAACTACAAAGAAAAAAATGTTAATATTAAAAATACGATACAAAAATATTTGTAGACAAAAAAATGGTGCATTTCTATAGTTTTAAGGACAAAAGTGAGTTAAAAATTCAAAATATCGTAAAAAAGAAGATTGCGTCGGCATTATAGATTGATTGCCAACAAGGTGTGAATATGTTGCGTATCATAAGAGGTATGAAAGTTCCAGTTTGAAAGCTGAATCAGTGCAAAATGTAAACAAAGCTAACAAAGTTTGAATCGATTGAATGCATGTTTGAAAAGTCCTCAATGGAACTTTTCCGTGAGTCAAACATATTATTGGCTTTTTCGAATTCAAATATGTTTACGCGTTAACTAATTTCATCATCTGAGTACAAATTCAGCCAACAAACAACGGGTGACATTAATTTTTAAAAATATCAATCTCAAATTAGAACTACTGTTGTCATATGATTTTAAAAAAACTATAAATTAAATTATAAATATTTTTTCTGTTGTAACTTTTTTCTCAATTTATTTCGTATACCCAAATGAAAGAAAATGAAAAAGCTTCTATCCAGCAATGCTTCAGCTCGTATATGCGAAGAGTCAATTCTACATGGCAAGAATACCAAAGTCTAATATTCCAACCATGAAAAATATAATTGATGATATTTCAAACCAACACCATGAATGCAAGTTAAAAATATCAATGTTGCGTTTTGTTGTTTGAAAGGAGTGCCATTCCAACATAAAATTGTTCTGGTGTAAATGGCATTCCAATCAAAGTTTCAATATTAACATCCAAACATTTCTTGTGATGCATAAGTCATGTATAAAAATCCATCCTCGTCTTTTTCATCCTTATAAACTTCTTGTAAAGTTGTTGACATACTTGCTAAACTTTTGTTATTGACGATCAGGTAGAAGGATTGTGTTGGTGCCAATGACATACGATTTCTAAGGAAAAAAAAGGATAAATTCTTTAAAAACACAGGGAAAACAAACTTATTAATCCGACAATTTTCACATCTCCGTACTAAGTACTTGTTCGGCGTCAAGGTGAGATGATAAAAAGAAATCATCTGGGCTGGACTTTGTCGTCGCCCGACCCTAGGTTTTGGAGGTGGGTCGATCGGTCGGCAAAAGATTTTTATTCTGAAAATCTATGAAAGTTCAGTTTACATTTGAATAATATTTAAATGAAATTTGAAGAGCTATAAGGGAATTCACGATTGTTATATCGTTCTGATTTGAAGAAAAAAGTCTTCTTTAAAATTGGCAACAAATTATTTTGGGTCGGCAGGTTTTGAGTTAGGGTGGACCAGATGACGGCAAACCAACATTTTTTTTAAATTGCAGCCCTGTTGTATCGGCTAGAGTGACAAAAACGTATCCTTTGAAAAAGATGAAAATAATTGAAAATAACGGGGAAAAGCGAAGAAATTCTTCAATGATAAGTGTTCTAATTCATTCAAGATCCTTTGCATCAATGAGTATAATGCAAGATGAGTAATATATTCTTATGAGACGAGACTTGAACGACAGTTTTAAAAAGAAATACACAAGTTTTATTGGGCAAGTGAAGTGGTGTTAATCAAGTCTCATTGGCATCGAATCGGTTTAAAAGGACTATCTTACTAACCCTTTCCGTGCCGCTGTTGGCAAATGCCGACAAGAACATTTTTGATTTCTTTGCCGGTGTCGTCATTTGCCGAAAAGAGAGCTCTCGACCTATTTGCCAGAAGTGTTTTTTATAAGTTTATTGAAAGTTCGCTTTAACTAGATTTCATTAAAAGGCACAGTTGAATAATTAAAATATATTTCAATATATATATAATATGTTTTCCATAATTATACATTTTTAACTCAAAGTAAACACATATCACTTATATTTCTGATATTTTCAGAAAATAAGGCTAAATGTGATGGTAAACTCTGTGGTCGCTCATGTCGGCATATGCCGACATCTGGCAAATAGGTCGAACCATCATTTTTTCCCGTGGCAAATCAGGGCAAATAGGTCACGCCCTTAAAAAATACGAACGGCAGTGAGTTAAAGGGCTAAATTTAAATGTGATGTCTGTTCTATCAATAATGTCTGTCTTAAAAGTATGTGGACAGTTAAGTTTTGAAGCTTTTTCTCAGCATCCATTTGTGCTATATTAGAAAGTTATACACCGTTGCAAAGATATTTCTAAGGAAAACAATCTAAAGGATAAAGGATTTTCGAATAGTTGAAAAATGAAGAAAAAAAACGAAGATGAAAAAATAGGACTTTTTCTACTGGTTCAAAAATTTTCAAGCCTTGCTAATTTCAAATCTGTGTTTAGATGTTTTGTGTCTTCCCTAGAAAAAATGTTACAGCATTTTGAAGTTGATCATTTTGCTGTTTTTGGTCATATTTGGCCGTTTTAAGCCTACTTCAAAGGGCTGTAACTTTTTATCCAAGAAAGATACGCAAAATCTGAACACAGATTTGAGATCAGAAAGGTTCAAATATTTTAAAAAATTCATGATTTTTATTTAAAAAACAATAGAAAAAATTTTTTTTTTCGTCTTCATCTTTCTTCTTCGATTTTCAACTTTTCAATAAAAAAAATTATCCTTTAGGTTATTCTCCTTGGAAATATCTTTCAAACCGTATATAACTTTCAATTACAGCATGAATAAGTGCTGAGAAAAAGGTAAAATATTACAGTGTCCACATACTTTTGAGACAGTATCCCTTTGAATGCACTTTAAAAAAATAATTCTTTACAGTTAAACATCAACAGTTTGAAATTATGATCAGACATGTAATAGATTTTTAAAGTGTGTTTTAGCAGGGCACAATGAAATCCAAACTGCATCTCGAAACAGTAGAATTAAAAGTTACATCAATCAAACCTGAACGCTATTTGACAAATTCTCAAGGAGACTTTACAACGTGGCGTAAAAGCTACCTGGCTAACTTAAAAAGTGGTTAATTTATAATTTAAGTTTGAGTCATCGACCCAGTGATATTTGTATTGGTTTCTGTGCAGGTCTGTGTTATCATTTAAATGGAATGAAATTTAAACAAAATTATTTTTTGTGTTTTTTCTTCTAATGTGTAATCATGCTCAGACATGCAAGGAATTGTGTGTTTTAGCAGGGACAAAAAAGTCCAAACTGCATCACGAAACAGTAGAATTACAAGTTATGTAAATCATCTCAGTTTTTTTTCGTGTTATAAGATTGATTCAAATTACATAACATTTGGTTCAAATGTGAACGCCCGTTTACGGTAAGAAAAATATCTTGACAATCTATCAATTGTCACTTATTGGTTTTATTTCAACCGTGACGTATGCATAACTCTAATTAAGACCACTTACACGCCAGACCTCAGTAGAAATTCTATCTTTTCATAACAAAAACATTTCAGGAGCTCAGGTAAAGTGAAAGATGGCGATAAGAAACCCACTAAAGATTTAATAGCATCAATATTACTCTGTTTAAAGAATATATAAACTTTCAAAATCTTTTATTGTTCAAATCAGTGTTTTTCCTCTTTGACTTATAGGTGAAAAGTTTAAAGTAAAAAGGAGCTTGATAATTCAAGTTTGACCTCAAATCCCCTTAGGTGTGTGCTTACAGAGGAAAAACATATTCCTATCTAAAAAAACCACAATTTGAAAAGAATAAAAAGTAGATTGTTTCTACCGGTTACTGAAGGGGTTTAATTCGACTGTTGTTTGTGTAGAAAATAAAATAGACAAATGTTTGTCGGAAAATACTCCCTCTAGCTCCTTTATTGACAGAGTAAACAAAGGAGAATCATTGTAGAATTAGATAAAGTTCAGCAAAAGTTCACTCAATTAATGCCTTGAAAATCTTTATATTTATTGTGGGGTGTAACCTTAAAAGGTCACACCTAGCCATTATCTAATAAAACAGTCTCCCTTAGTGATGAGAAAGCCAGTTAAGCTAATCTCTTATTATATCTCATTTGAAATTACTCTCTTATTGTCATAACACTTAAATTCCTCAATGTTGTCAAGGTGATTATTAAGAGAAGTTGCTAGGTTGTTATCTTTTAATATGTCATTTGATGTAATAACTAACACGTTATCATCAAAACAAAGATGGTGTCTACATTTTAAGATGTCCTACAAATTAATTAGTAAATGAAAAACACATTAAAATGTTTTGAGCTCATCCTTCTCCTATGAGAATTTTGAGTAAATTCCTTTTGTATTTCTACATAGTATCAATAACCAAAAAGATTCAAGAAAACAAAAAACTCACCTAATAATTGTGACAAATTGGCTCATTGTTAATTCTTGAGGTACTAAAAATTTCGTTTTATCTAACATTGGAAGCGATTTTTCTTTGTGGTATCTTTCAACAATGACCTAAAAATATCAAAAAATCAAGCCAAAACAAGAAAATAGCCATCATTGTTCAACAGGAGCTAATACATAATTCACAAAAAAACACTGTCCATGGTTTTAATAAAAATATAAAAACAATGACATAAAATAATAAGCCCTTACAGGTATTTTGGAGGGAAATTTCGCTCGGATTCCTGCTACTTCATCTCTTCTGCTTCCTAAGATATAAGAAAAACACTGTAAAAATCATCATAAAACTTAACCAAGACAAATAACAACATAAACATTCAACAAAACTTAGTCTGCACCAGCCTATTGTGCATTGCATTTCCATATTTTCCATGATGGCAAATTTAGAACCGCTTTGACCTCAAGGTACAGTGTTCATGGCCAGAACAATCATTTTCTTTAACTATTGATAAGTGCTCAATCACAATGTTATAAATCAATGTGAAAAATTAATTTCCCACTTTTCTAGAAGACTTTTAAAGCCTGTTTTTCCTTAGCCCGGGAGCCACTAAAGTCTTTTTCTTGAGATTGACTTGCATTAAATAATTTGCTTTTTGAAGACAATCAATGATGCACATGGATTGGTTGAACTAGATTCTGTCACCACAAAGTCTACTATCTTATTGTCTATGAATTCAGTTTTATATTCAAATAAACGAAATTGGTAGAATTGGAAGCAAAGTATAATTGTGCTTCTTTAGACGGTCAAACTTTTGTGACCACAAAGCTTTGCAAGGTCAAAAAAATCTTGGAGTTTAGGCAAATAAAAAAATGTAGTGTTTCCGGAATGCGGGTAAAGGAAAAAACTCTGATGTCGCTGGCTAGAAAATAAACTTTTATGTACAAACAGTATGAATGAAGTAAGCCCTGAATACTAATGTATCAACTACTAAAGAACAAAACTTGATTTACAAGCAGGAATATCTAACCAAACAACGTTGATAGCTTGAACGGTCAACTTGATTTTTTTTATGATGAACCATATTTATAGTGTATGTCTGCAGCCAGGTCCGAAAAATTTCTTTTTTCACCTGGCCGGTTTCTGGAAACAGGAAATTTTTTTATTTTCGCCAAAATTCAAGGAAAAAATTTCTTGCAAGTATGAACTTTATAACAATCAAGACAAACAAAATGACAATTTTAACATGAAAAAGCCTTTACAGTAAAAGGAAAAATTTTTTTTAGTTGGATGAAAAACTTTCACTTGTGAGGCTGACAGGCTAAAAACTAACCTAACTCTTTACTTCAGTGGATACAAGTAGAACTAGCGGGAAAAAAATTGGCATGCTAACATTCTCCCAAATTATTGCAAGATAACGCTGAGAATCTTGTTGAGAATCTTCCAGCACGACATGCTATAAAGTATCAGGGTTTTGTTTCCATAATAGGGAGCACATAATTTCCAGACCAAATGGCTGTCAATTTAATATGCAGAAATGAGTATAGGCTGATGCGTTCTCCCCCAAACATGTATATATGTTTTGAGACTCTTGCCCTGGGTATGACACTTTCACTTTCACCTCCCAGAGTATGATTTAGGGATTCATCTCATGTTTTTTTTCTGGGATAGCCAGCCAAATAATGTAAGATGCTTATATCAGGCTTGAGTTATGAGTTACCGTAAGTTGGTCTAATATCGACATCACTCGTCTAATTCCGACACCTTTAGAGAAAGGAATAATGTAAAAGTTTGAATCACTGATTGAAAAAGGATTATTCCTCTCTGACCACTAAGCAAAGAAAAACAGATGGTAAATTCGAGAGGGCAGACAACATCATCAACAGGGCTGTTTGTCTTGGTTTGTGTGCGAACATGACCCTGCTGGTGCACCCGACAGTCGGGTGCTGTTGTCGGGTGTTTGAAGTTAGAAATTTAAACACCCGACAGTCGGGTGCACTTTTGTCGGGTGCTACTTAAACATACTACTAAACCATATACTTTTCTGCTGAAAGCCTATAATCAGGGCTACTTGATGAGCTGGTTAATTTTTTACTGTCATTAATAATGCTGATGTCATCGAAATCGCCATTTTTCTGACTTTTTTTTATCTTGGGCGCTTTTAACAGCACCCGACATGTAACAAAGTTAGGAATTTTAGCACCCGACTGTTGGGTGCGCTATTGTTGGATGTTTTTGCAAATTTAGAAATTTCAGCTCCCGACAAAACACCCGACAGCAACCGACTACTGTCGGGTGCACCGGCAGGGTCGTGTGGGAACATGCATGCCACACCCCCTCCTTTCATCCAGACTCATCCAGTCACGGTAAACACAAAGCTCTGAAAAGTGTTAGCTACTAAATCGAAAATCTAACATAGAACAAGTAAATGAAACACTTTTTCAAAAGTAAAAGGGAGATAGCCAAGGCATTTAAAGAAAAAGTTTGCAAATGAAAATGATGGATGGGAAAATAAAACGCTAGCTACAGAAAACTACTGGCAAGAAAGAGACGTTGCACAAAACTTACCAAAGCTTTTCCTTTGCTTGAAAGGCTTGTTGGATTTACCATCATCACCCATTTCGAAATTTCAATAATGTATAAAAAAGAAAATATTATAAAATTCGAGTTCAGACAGTCGTTACTCTTTCGCTGACTGAGAGAAACTGAAGTGCTTTATAAAGTTCAAAACACAGCTTAGCTGTCGCCCCGTTTTGATGAGCAAATCTACTGAACCGTGAAACAATAACAAATCTTTTCCGCCCCATGTTGGATCGTGACGTCACTGGTTCGTTCGAAAAGTATATGTCGGATTTAAAGGGCCGATTTTTCCTTCCGGCTTTGGGTATTTAAACATTTTCTGAATTTTTCCATAAAACTGCTTCTTCTCAAAAAGAGTTTGTATTGGGTTTAATGACGTCTCAAAAGTTGAAGCTCTTATTGCAATATCATATAGCCATCTCAAATTCTGTGTAAAAATCACTAGGAAAATTTTTCTTCGGAACCTCCAAAAAAGCAAATCATTTATGTGTTGGAGGCAGGGGGCGGGGCAGATTCATAGAGAGAACCCCACATTGGTTACAATCTTAAAGTTCTGTTTGGGTTTTATATAATAGTAGGTCAAAAAGTCTTTATAAAGTTGGTAGCAATCCACTACCGTATATTACCGAATACTGAATGAACCAAACAATATTTATCAAAATGGATCAAAAATTATTATTAATTCGAAATACAGAACCGAATAAAAATTACTCCTCGAAAGAACGACTTCTGTAAACCAGGTTCGGACTAACATTTTTACCACCCTACACCCGCCTTTCCGCCGAATGACCTAGCATTGATAGAAAAAAAATCCACTTTTATCAAAAAGCGATGAAATATTAAAGAATGAAATAAAAAGGAAACAAAAAGAGGTTTTTCCTTTTCATTTGTTTGTTTTATAATCATTGCTATAATTTACAACAAATATAAGAAAAATAGACCTAAAAATATTTTCATGTTTGCACCGTGTATATGCGAAAAATACGTAAAGATCCCAAGATGTTCTTCTTCACTTTTTACTAAACAAAATAAAGTGTCATAATGAAAAAATATAAAATAAAAATGTTTGTTTTATAAAATGGATGTAAACATTCAACGAAATTGTCACTAGTCTAAGATAAAGAATATAAAGAGTTTAAAGAATATATAACAAGTTTAATCTACGTCTAATTCCCGGAAATTCTAACTCTCAACAAATAAAACGTAAAAATGACTTCCCATGTGTATGAAAAATGAGCAGTGAACTAAACCATTCGCAGAAAATTTGAATTTCAAATAAGAAAATTGGGAAAAACCACTTTGCATTCAAAAGTTTCAATAAGTGACTGGCAATAGAGCTTCTAGATAGCGAGAGGCATCCAAAGCCAGTTAAGTGTAATGCAATGATTATTAACCCTTTAAGTGCCGATGTCGTATATATACGACATGGGCTATATAGGAGGGCGAAGCCCTCCTGTAATGCCCAGTTTGAGTTAGAAATCGTTATTTTTGGTCGAACTCGTAGGAATTAGATTGTCCTTTATGGTCAAGCAAAAAAAATTTCAAAAATGAGTCTTTCCAGCGAGATTTTAAGCAAAAAAGTCAAAAAAATGCAAAAAATTGACAAAAATTCACTTTTTTGAGATTCTGACCGTTTTTTGACTATTTTTGGTCAACGAGTGATCCAAGAACCTCCAAATTTGGCCCTGTTTTACTTTATTCTGTCTTCTAGTGAATTGATTTGAAGTTTTACCACTGGGCACCTTTCCATCAGTTCAGTCAGGTCCGCGCAGCGGGCCTGACTGCTTTAATTCCCCTAACGTACCCCCCCCCCTTGGCCGCCGCCCACCACGCCCTTCCTCAATCGGGCGGCGCCGAAGGCGCCCAAAAGAAAGAGGAGACTCTAAGCTATCCAACGAGCTATATACCAGCTTCTAATTATTTCTAAATCAGGAGATATAAGCCCTTAAAGTTTGAACTAGCGATTTTTAAAAAAAAACTTAGAAAAAAAGACCCTGGCACTCAAAGGGTTAAAGAAAATGAAAATACTATTAAAAAATCCAATTTTTTCTATCTTGCATATAATAGTGTATAAATATGTTGTAAGTGTTTGCAATTTCAAGAAAAACTAAATTCTACCCGTAAAAATGTGAAAGAGGGTTTCAAAGAGGGTGGCTTGCCACATCATCTTATGAAGTAATCAATTACTCTAACGAAATGTTCTCTTATACCGGTCTCAACCTCGTCCCCATGTATCCCAGGCTTCATAACGCTACTGATGGACGCCAGAGAATAAAATCTGGCGCTGCCAGTAAGCATAAAAAAGCCTATAATACACAGGGGACGAGGTGGACTAGCTCCTTCTCATTATTTTTCATCAACATCCAAACATTTCTTGTGATGCATAAGTCATGTATAAAAATCCATCCTCGTCTTTTTCATCCTTATAAACTTCTTGTAAAGTTGTTGACATACTTGCTAAACTTTTGTTATTGACGATCAGGTAGAAGGATTGTGTTGGTGCCAATGACATACGATTTCTAAGGAAAAAGAAATAAAAGAATAAAATAGCTTGTTACCTTGCGAATCAGTTGAGTGTATATCATGACCAAGTAGGTCCCTGGGCTGTGAAATGGTTTTTACACGTTTTTTAAGAACATCCAAAAATTTTGAAGCCTCCTGGTGTTCTTAACTTTTGTTAGCCTAAAAGTATTCTTAATATGTTCTTATTTTCACAATTTTGTGAGTATTTTTATCCATTTTCCTAAGAAATTGTTTTTTTGGAGTCCGCGAAGCTTAAAAATGTTCTTATCTTGTTCGTAATATTTTGGCCATCAAAGCCTTGCCGTTAACTGTTCTAACTTGGGACGATTGGTCGAAACATGGGACTGTTGCATATCTGGTCTGTATTTTCACTTACTGTAAAATCGAAAGAGAAATCGTATATTTTTAAATACGCCGTTCCTTAGCTCAAATCAAATGACTTTGGAGGTTTTGGTGAAATGGTGGCCGAATTGCCGTCCCATGTTTTGTCAGATAGTCCCAAGTTAGAGCAGTTGACGGTATGTTCTTATCGATCTTGGTATTGGATGGGACGATCGCATTCCAGACAATTTGAGACCAATATGGGATTCGCATTTCAAAATGAAGGAAGAAATCTCCTCAATTAAGTACAACCGTGCAATTGTACCAGAAGATGCTATTAACCTAGAAATCAATTCAATCGACACAGCAGATGCTTCAAAGAACATTGCTTGTGTAGCAATTTATGCACGTTTCAAGCGAAGATGTGGAAAGTTTTCATGCCAACTTGTTTTCGCACGTTCAAGACTCATTCCTGATGGAACCACTCAACCAAGAGGTGAACTCCTTGCAGTAACTCTTAACGCGCATACCGGAGAAGTTGTCAGACGAGCTTTTGGCACACACCTCAAATCCAGTTTAAAATTAACAGACAGTCAAATCACTCTCTTTTGGATCAACGGCATCGAAAAGCAACTCAAGCCATGGGTCCGAACTCGAGTTACTGAAATCCATCGATTCACAGAACTATCATCTTGGAAATTTGTCACATCAGAAAACATGATCGCAGACATAGGCACAAGACGTGGCACAACCATCTCTGACGTATCTGTCAACTCAACTTGGTTCAAAGGGTTTGAATGGATGTGCGATCCAGAAGAAACCTTTCCAACGAAATCTGTCGATCAAGTCAAGCTCACAAATGAAGAACTCAAATCTGCAAAGAAAGAGCAGATACTCACAATCATCGACCCAATCAACATCCAACCATCCATTCACTTGTCATCAATCAGTCAACGGTCAGAATTTTCAGAATACCGTATCAATCCAATGAAGTATGGTTGGAAGAGATCACTTAAAATCATAAGCACAGCTTATCAATTCATCTCTCACTTCAAATGTCGAAAGAAAAGATTGTCACGTTTCACTTCACAGCCAATTGAAGAATCAGCACATAAATACTTTTTTACAAAGGCTACAGAAGAAGTACAAGCCTTCTCACCAAAAAGGAAGTATGAAAGAATTTCAACCATGAAGAATGGTATTCTATACTATACTGGCAGAATTCTACCCACAAACAATATGACAGCAACCGGAAAACTCACTAACATTATGCTCGATCTCACCACAACTTCATTCTTTGTCCCATTGGTGGATAGGCACTCTCCAATAGCCTTCAGCATTGTCAACCATGTCCATTGGAACCATCCAGTTGCCAAGCATGCTGGTGTCGAAACTGTCCTTCGTTATGTACTTCAAATTGTATACATCATTGATGGTCGGGACCTTGTTAAGCTCATTCGAAGGCGCTGTGAAAGGTGTCGGTACATTGCCAAAAAAACGATCAATGTGGAAATGGGACCGATATCAAATCACAATTTGAACATCGCCCCTCCATTTTTTTCGACTCAGGTGGATTTGTGTGGACCATTCACATCTTACTCAAACTTTCACAAGCGTACTACAATTAAAATATGGATGGTAATCTTTTGCTGCACAACTACATCCGCCACCAAGATAAAAATCATGGATGATTATAGCACGCCCGCATTCATCTTATCATTTACACGATTCGCCAGTGAAGTTGGATACCCAAAGTACTTACTACCTGATGAAGGAAGCCAACTTGTCTAGGGATTCGGAACCCTCAAATTATCGTTTCGAGATATCCAAAACCGCCTTTTTCAAGATGTTCTCGTTGAATTTGAAACCTGTCCTGTATCCGGCCATCACATGCACGGCAAGGTGGAACGAAAAATTCAGGAAATCAAAAAGTCCCTTGAAATCAACTTCGATAAGTATCGTTTCTCCGTGCTCCAATGGGAAACCGTCGCCAGCCAGCTGTCTAACACTATCAATGATGCACCATTGGCTCTCCGTGGACATACAGAATTTGAAGTATCTGACATCTTGACCCCCAACAGACTTTTGTTAGGACGCAACAACGACAGAAGTCCAACTTTTCCAGTCGAAGTCACAACTAAACCCGACAAATTTCTCAAGCAAAATCAGGAGCTTTTCAATGCCTGGTTTGAAGTATGGTTAACAGTTCACGTACCAAAACTCATGCATCAACCCAAATGGTTTGACAATTCATTCAATCTGAAAGTTGGTGATATCGTTTTATTCAATGAACAAGAAAACCTGCTTTGCAATACCTACCAATACGGGAAAATAAAGAACGTTGAGACGAGCAAGGATGGTCGCATTCGCAGAGTTGAAGTCCAATACCGGAACGAAACCGAAAACTTCGATCGTACCACCTACAGAGCAGCGCGTTGCTTGGTAATGATTCATCCTGTAGATGAGTTGGATTTGTACAATGAGTTGATCTTAAATGATATTGACGACAATTGAAATTTTGCATATGCCGGCCGGGCAGTGTAAACTGAGAAACTCGTGAAATACAAAATTTCATGTTTGTGTTCTTCTTGGCTTATTTATTATATTCAAAATCTACAAAAATATACAAAATTAAGTTTTCCTTGTTTTTCAGTGTCTTTCTGTTTTTTGTCACATGTGGACAGAGCTTTCTTTAAGGGTCTAGACACATTTTGGAAGTTTTCTTGCATGTCCACTTTGTTCTGGTCTTTGTCCTTTGTTTTGTTCTGCATTTTACATACAATTCAATTTTAGAATAATTTATATAATTTATGCACAAAAATAATTTACTTATTCATAATATATTACATATCCACTTTGTTTTTTATAATTTTTGTCCACTTTGCTTTTTGACACAAAACCAGCACTTTGCTTTTTGTCATCAGTTTGACAAAATATGGAAAAAAGGTCTTCTTTATAAACTTAATTCAATGAACATTTCAAATAAAAACCTCAACATTATAAACAGTTTCCTACACGATAGAAAAATCCATATACTGATTGAAAACGAAAAATCAAAAAAATTCTCACCAAAAGAAGGTCTCCCTCAAGGCAGTTGCCTAAGTCCCCTACTCTTCATATTATTTGCAAGCGACATTCCTACAGACGAAAAAAATACCTTTTTCTCACAATTCGCAGACGACCTAGCGATTTACGCACTAAGAAGAAATAGAAACTACACAAAAAATCCAGCATTACAAAAACTTCTAGATGAAATAATCACATGGTGTGAAAAATGGAAATTAAAAATCAACTTCGGCAAAACAAAACATATCACATTTACAAAAAGTCCGCAGAAAGAAATCGACAGACAATATACAATAAAAAACAAAAAAAATCGACAAAAGTAAACGAAATCTATTTTCTCGGACTTACATTTGACAAAAACCTTAATTTCAACACCCATATTGAAAACACCATCAACAGAATAGCTAGATGCAGACACGTCATTCACATATTTAACAATCTACAAAAAAACATAAACATCTCAACAAAAAGGAAAATATACCTTTCATTAGGTAGAAGCATTTTAGAATACGGAAGTCCAGCACTAGTTAACATCTCTCAAAAAAACAAAAACAAACTAGAAGTTTGCCAAAATAACTGCATGCGTACAATCCTCAAAACAGATTACAATACCAGCATCAATGATCTGCGTACCAGACTAAAAATAACATCAGTTCAAGATAGGAAAACAACACTAAAAATTGGTTCGCCAAAGCATCAAACAACGGAAAAAACATCATCAACCATATCAATTACAAATATTATCCGCTCTTTGACAAACATAAAACACCACATTTCATCATTAATAACCAATAAAAATCCTAAAAAAAGAATCGTGATATATGCACATACACCTATCTTGAACTTCACCAAAAAAATCAAAAAGACCATAAAAATCAAACAACTTAATTTCTTGAAAACCACAAGTCATAAAAATCATAAATATGTTTCCATCACCTGGATGAGTAAGTATACTTTAATTACAAATCACAAGAACCAATATCGAGATCCTTCACTGTCTAACCATTTCCATCCCTTTCTTCGTTTCAGTATATTGATATTTTTTAGGAAAAACACACAGATGTACGTTCGGTAAGCTGAAGCAAGACGTCCAAACCAACCAAACAAAACATGAACCAATCAAGGATGGAAAGAGACCAACCAACGTCTGAAGGCCATCATAAAAACACAAATCATCATCATTTTTGTCATCAGTTGTCAACTAGCTTTTGAGGAGTTAACATCACTCTCAACTTTCAACTGAAGTCAATTCAACTCAATTCAAGATGGCTTCCAGTTAACTCTTAAGCTAAGTTGGGAACATCAATCAGTCAATTCAAATCAAATCTCAATTCAAGCTCTCGAGCATACTTCATTCAAGCTCTTCATTTTGTCTAGGATTCTCACCACTACATTTCCTGGCATGCTGGTAAATAGACTTATATTTTACATTTTTCTTTCAACTTAGACTTATACTTTCATAGACTTATACTTTCAACTCAGACTTATACTTTCAACTTTAGACTTAGACTTTCAATCAATATCAATTTTCTTTGTACATTGCTGCTAGAACTTAGATTTTCACAAAGTAGGCGTGTCAAATTTGACTTTATTTTTTTGTTCAAGTTATTTATTAGTTATTTATTTTTTCTTTTGTATTCTTTTTTCAGTTTTGAATTCTTAATGAATTACAAAGAGCTTGCAAAGAAATTGGTGCACACCTTTATAACAATAGTTTGGACTTATAAAAGAAATATTGAAACATAGATACCAATCTCCTCAGGGTCGAGATTTGTGTATTAGTAAATACAAGTCGTATGTATTAGATAGAAATTTATTTTCTTTAATTTGTAGACATCACTATGATATCAAACCTCAGACGATAAGGCTATTAAAGCAGATATAAGATGACATAAGAAATACTGATAACTAATAATACAAATTGTTACATTATCAGTGTCAAAGTTAAAACCCTTTAGAGTGTTTTAAAACTTATCATGTGATTGATATAAAGTCTACAGCATGACACAAGGCATATCCTGAAGATAGCGAAGGCTTGACATATTTTAGTATATCAGGGCGGTTCACACAACTTTCCTTTTCGACCACAAATCGTTAAGACGTGTTCATTTTGTTATAGCGTCATTCACGCGCTCTTTTCTTTGTCAAAAGCAGATACTCCAGATGTAAAGTATAGAGATTGGAAATTCTTGTTGTAGTACTAACTTTTATAGGCACAATCTTACGAGAACATGAGATATAAATTTAAAGCAGTTGTGTTTAAAGGGGTCTCAGGTTTGAGGTTAACTAGAAATTAACACCAAACACTGACTTAGATCATTGTAAAGAAGCCCCATTTAAGCTTTTGAGTGAAACAAATAAATTGGGTAAAACACTAAAAATATAAGAATTAGGAATTATCACAATTACAAGGTTTCTGGTCTGGAATACGTTAACAAAAAATAAAGCAACATACATACATACCTGATAATAGTTACAAATTGACTCATTGTTAATTCTTGAGGGACCAAAAATTTCGTTTTGTCTAACAAAGGTAAAGACTTTTCTTTGTGGTACCTCTCAACAATCACCTGAAATAGAAATTTTATTTTTATTTGGTAGACATTCATCTTTACTTCGCTTTTATTACATGATTTTCAAAAACATCTGACAAGCTTTTTAGCGGGAAATCACCAAAAATTTGTTGTTAAGGAAGCGTACTGTACTCTAAATTTGAAAAGAGGATAAGTTATTTAGAATTTTCAACTAAATTACAGCGAGTCTAGTATAAACAAAGCTAAAGCTGCAAATTTTGATTCTTACGGGTATTTTGGAAGGAAACTTGGCTCTGATTCCAGCCACTTCATCTCTTCTGCTGGCTGTAAAAAAGGAAGGGAAAATAAAGATCCAAAGCTATATCAAACCAATAGAAACAAGTTAAAATTTTACTTCATTGAATATCTTTCATTATATAAATTATCAGTATAACAAAGAAATATATGTAATAATTCAATTTTTTGGGATTTATTTTTGCACATAAAGAAAATTACAATTTTTGGGATAAAATTTTGTGAAAATCGGAACACACAATTTCAATAGTTCATATTTCACCTAAGAAATCCCAAACTCCATTGTTTGATGGAAAAACTTTTAGACAAACATTTTGCTCAATTTACCGATCAAGTCAAATTTTGATTCTGACCCTCTTTTTCACAATTATTATATTTTGCAAATCCAAAGATTCTTTTGAGCATTAAATTTCACAAGTTTTCAGAAAAACAATGACAAGACTAAATTGTAATATCAATTTAAGTTCACTTTACCTACCTAATGGTAATCTACTCATTCTCAAAGATTCTTAAATCCAACAATTTGTCAACTTCATTGTTATAAATATTTATAATTTGATTTTATATTAAGACCATTCAAAAAGTAAGTACACTCAAATATTGGCGCACTAGTCATTTAGGGGATTATATACATTGAATAATCAAAAGTGATCTATTGAATAACTAATTACGATATACATTACAGCATAAATTTCTTAAGGGTAAAAATGTATCTGATTAATTTGCATTTTACCAGAATTTTTGCCTAGTAACAAATATCATCATGTTTACACTAGCTAAGGGCAAGTAATGTATGATGTAGAAATTTGTTATTTTATGGCCCTTTTTGCTTTTCATCCATGTCTGCTGGATTATATGCAAAAATATGAGACAAATTTTCACTTCATTTTATTTCAAATGTACAAAAATATGAAAAAAGCTCACCACTTACATGCATTATAAGGCATTGTGATAAAGTGTTATTATGTAAAAGAAATATTATTCTTGCTTCTCTTGAAGACGTAAAGTAATTATGGCTCTGATCTCTTATTTAACAAACCCTTTAAAATGTCAAAGTTTTTCACCAGCAAAGGTAAAGTATGACCCTTTTTAGGCTGATTACAAATTATTCTCCTGGGAATTGCAAACAAGACCAATCATATTTCACATCAAAACATTGATCTTGATTCCCTGATTCATAATGGTAAAACATTTCTTTTTACTACTGTAAGATCAGTGGAGGGAAGCCATCAAATGCCTGACCAACCAAAGCAGCAAGTTTTCAAAACAAATGTTTCTGCTCACAGCTCTACTCTACCAATTTAGAATCTCATATTTGCCATGGGAGTATTTTTGGCGAGTTACTCACCGACAGAATTACGGGTAAATAAAACAGTGTGGTTGGATAGTAAAAAATCATGCAAGACCAAAAATTTTAAGATGGCGGGAATTTAGATGTTTCTTGATGACTGCTAGACATGTAATCTCAAATCTTAATAATGATATTAAACACAATAATTCATGATGAAACTTTTATGATTGTAAATTTTGTAAATCAAGTTTGTTTTGATTTAACTATTTTAATGACCAGGCAGGCCATTCATTTGATTGCTATGCATGTTAGCCTCCACTGATGCAAGTTACATGACCTCTCGGTAACCTGTTACACAAGACCTGGTAGATCAATACCGGGTTTAGATATTTTTTTGCACAAGAAAGAGAATATGATCCTATAATTACTGATTTCGATAGAAGTTATGTAGGACCCTATGCCATATTGAATAGTTAAAAGCTCCAGGAATTAGTCAATAAAACGTGAAAGCATAATCAGCTAGCACTTTTCCCTTTTGATTTCCATTTCACATTTTTTTTAAGATTTCTTTTTGAATCGTGAAGTTTGATCTTTAATTTTTCTAATGAGTGTGGCTTCTTCGTAAGATGTTTTATTGTCTTTTTCGTTCCTGTCAGTATAGACTTAAACTTTTCTCAAGATTACAGGATTTTGAGTACGGGCCAATTTTACTTTCGTTTTGAGTGGTTTCATTTTCGATTTCAAGCCAACATCTTAGCAACGGGGTGCTTGCCCATAGTTACAGGGGTTTGTGCAAAAAACTAAACATAAGTTTCCAAATTCCCTATTTCGATTAATGCAATGAAAAATGAAACTTTTCTAAATTTCACTTTTTTGCACCTATTCTTCAAAATGAAAATATTTAAGATTTTAAGTTGTTCTTTTATTCAATGATTTTTTACGGCACTTTGTTGACAATCTAACTCTCGCATCAAATTCCCGCTTTCTTCAGTAAATTGAAGATGAGAAAAAACCAAAGCCACGGATCACGGATTGAAACAAATATATGAAGGGTGGGATTTCACAGCCGCCCGTCGTGCAAGACACTGAAAGACCACAGGTGCCAAAAAGAAGGGCTCAGGGATTACTTGTCAATGTACATGTACAGATGTGTTGTGTCAACTTATCAGCATTGTATTGTTGTAAAAGGAAAGATAAAAGAGGTAAGAATAGCCTAGTTTCGAATCCTGATAGGAGTTTAAGTTTAGACTGCCTGTACTTTTGTATATAATAAAAGTTGGTAGCTAGAAATGAAAAAGGTTTATTACACATTATAGACTGCCCAAATAATTGTCCACGCAACACCCCCTCTCCTTGTATGCTCTTGTACACTTTGATGGTACCCTTCTCTGCATATGTGTGCTTTTTGATTATGTGCTTTCAAAATATAATTGACTTCTTGATCAGTCTTGATAAATAATGATAAAGAGACTTGATAAAAGTGTATATATGTAAACTAAGGTTTTTACATTCAAATAGAAGGCTAGAAAAGAAACTGGAAAAACTCTTTAAAAAATTTCCAAAGCATCATATATTGATTACCATAACTTGTTGGTTTAATGTCCACATCCCTCTTCTAATTTTGACAACCTCCTTTAGAGATAGGAAGAATGAAAGGTCGAGATCACTAATGGAAACTATTTTTCTTTGTTTAGTGATCACAGTTGGATGTTGGAAAGTGATCCCCCGACCTTCCCATCATTCCCTTTTTTAATGAAGGGTGTCGAAATTAGAAGAGGGGTGTCGAAATTAGAAGAGGGATGTCAGCATTAGACCAACTTACAATAACCCTCCTATTCACCCTGCCTAAAAAGTCTAAAATCTAAACACCTTTATAGGCTTTTCAAAGCTCTTCCTCGCAGAGTGTATATACTTTTTGAATAGACCTTTTTTAGAGTCCTGTTGAATAATTATGTAGTCCAGCCATAAAAACAATGATAGAGCCATGCATAATTACTGTATCATGCATATTGTAATAATTATGAATGGTTTTATCATTGTTTTTCTGCTGGACTACATAATTATTCAACAGGGTGGCCTCTTTGAAAAAAGGTCTATGGTCCTATAGTTGTTTAGCTTTAAGAGAAACGCAACAGTCTATTGAATAAAAAAGTAAAAACGTGATAAACTATCTTGCCTCTCTAGGTAACTGCTGTGGAGTAATAAGTTATTCAAAAAAAAAAGACCATTGCGTTTCTCCCAAACAACTACTGTATTCATGTTATTGCGACTACAAAAGCCTAAAATCTAAATGAAAATATAATTTTAAAAATTGTAAGTCTTCAGAGAGTTCAAAGTCCATCAGGCATTGTGAAAAAGTATATGATATAACAAGTATAAACTCTTATAAAAGTAGCTAGTTCATGTTGATGACAAGTAAATGAAAATTCAGCATTATTCTGTCTTGTTCAGCTTTGGCGCCTTTGCCTTTGAAAAGGAAACAGGGGGGAAACATTTTTCACATAACTGTTCCCTCTTGAAATGTCTAAAAACACTATACCTTTTCCCATAGATTTATTATTCCCTGCGAGCCAATGCTAATTTTTTGACTATAAAAATAAAAAGGCACCAACCGTTCAAATAAAATATATATTAATGAAAAGCTTACCAAATGTTTTCCTTTGTTTAAATGGCTTGCTGGATTTGGTTTCATCTACCCCCATTGTAAGATTCTCTCGTGGATTTCCTTGTATAAAAATTAAACACTTCACTGATAAACTTCCAACAAGATTGAATTATGTGCAGTTGTGAGGAAGAGTAATTCAGAGGTCACCTTTTGTCCTTTTGTTTAGGTTTGGTTCACCACATTTCAATCACCTTGTTGGCTAAACTTATGACTTTTTTTGCGATGCATAATTGGTTACATAATCGAAATTGATTGGCTCAAAAATCAAATTAAAGTATGCATAAATTATGCAAATCAAAAATGATTGGATCTTGGGTAGTTTCAGATCATGACTAAATATGTGTAAACAAACTTCACCAGAAAAGACGCGGGAAATGAATCGAAATCATCAAAAATTCAAAAAAAATCTCGATGCTGCCTGTTTGGTTGTAGGCCAGACTGAACTTGATGAACTTGAACATTGAAGTACAAAAGTATGGGAGTATTATCAAGTGTCAGACCTATAAACAAATCCTACGAAAAGCTATGAAGAAATTGTATTCACTATCTAGGTAAGATTTATGATGAGACAGTCAGAGTATATTTTCATTTCTGCTGATATAATTGCTGCTATTTTATCAAATCAACAAAGTCTCCTGAGGCATCTTGCCTCATGAATGACCTGACCTGAGAACAAATGAAATTTTTTTGAATTGTGTTATTTTATGCACAAGAAATTTCAGGGTCTGGTGTGATATCTATCAAACTTGCTCTTCCAGTTAAAGTCAAAGTGTCTTACATACGAAAATTCCTGGATGATTTGCGCAATTCATGATATGCACCATTGCAATGTCTTCCATTCCACCCAGTAGCTCATTGGCTGAAAGTGACGTAAAATCAGTCAATACGTCACTTTTAACCAATCAGCTACTGGGTGGAACGGAAGACATTGCAATGGTGCATATCATGAATACAAAATAATTTTTTTGTTGAAAAAAATCTGGAATTTCCGATTTGAACACTCTCCTATTCAGAATATGATGTTGAATAATTTAAAACTCCAGGTTTTAAACAATGACACATTAATGTGTATAATTATTGTAAGTCTGCATTAATTTGTTCTTATTATTGTTTTGATGGTGGAGCGAGGTTTAATTTATTCACATGACAACCTGGATAGCAAAGGTCTATATATTTGGATATAATGTAATGAGCTTGTAATTTTCATAATAAAATGGACCATTCCATTTATTTTATGACCATACAGGGGCCAGTTTGCAGAGTATGTCAAGGCTGCACTTGAGGAAAAATGTGGAAAAATTTGGAAATACCAAGTTCTGCACTAGAAGAACTCACCTGATAAATTTTGGTCCAGACAAGGTGCACCTATATACCTCGAAAATTGGCCCATAAAGGCAAAAAATTAGCTAAAATTAGCTGCACTTGAGGAGAAAATAGCGGAACTCTGCACCTGGGGTTAAAAAACCGTCTTCACTTGCACCTGAAAACCTCAAATTTTGCACCTGCACTTGACTTTTTCCGAGTTGTGCACTTGACATCTCGAGCAAACGTGCCACACTCTGCAAACTGGTACAGGGGGTGGACCAAACATTTCCAGGGGGTAATCCGAGAAGAATTTCCAGGGGGTCTAAAGTGTTTTTTCATTTTTCCAGGGGGTAAAAAGTTATTCTTGAATTTCCATGGGGTGACCAACTGTTTTTAGCTCTTCCACCCTCATTTTAAGATAATAATTTTTCCAAGGGTTCTTTTTCAAATTTTGCCATTTTCCAGGGGGTATCTACACTTTTCCAAGAAATTAGTTTTCATTTGAAAAGGTTCGCCCACCCCCTGTATGAAAATTTTATGGAACAGCCCAATGGATATTCTAACCACTTATTCAACCTATTCTTCTAGAGGTTCTATCCTTAAGGTAATAGACCTTTTGCTAGACATGTCATGTTAGGTAATTAAAAACCTGTAAAAACTCAAGTATTGGAAATAATGATAAGAAAAAATTAGCTCGCACTTATAATTATTATGCATTAGTGTGTCATTATTTTAATGGTGAAGTTTTTAGCTATCCAACATAATATCACATCTAGCAAAAGGTCTATTGTAACACGTTATCAAGTATGTCATTAAAATTGGAATGGATTAGGTAAGAGCTTTCCTTATACAAATTCTTTTCTGTTTATTTCTAGAAACTTTGACACTTCCTTTCTATAAAGTCTGTCTAAAAAGTATTTGAACACTTTACTTTTTTTAAACAATTTCTCAGTGCCCGTATATGCTATAGAAAATTATTTAGATACAGACTTACAATGGTGGTTTAAGAAGGTAGTTAAAATTCTTTTAGGGGGCTCATCGAGCAATAACTCTGATCGCAATATCACACAGTTTTTTGTATTCAATCAAAATCACACAAATCAGCAAAAATCAGCAAAAATCTTGGATAATCCAGGATCACTCACTTTGAAAAATTTTCCAAATCACAAAAAATCACGCTTGGGGGGGGGGCTTTTTATGGAGAGTGAAAACATTACATTTAATGACTCTAAAAAAGCTACATAATCTTAGCATTCGATGAACATAATCTTAGCATTCGATGAAAATACAAATCCAGCGCTAAGAAATTGATTAGCTAATTAGGTTATCCTGACCTATGAAATTCTCTTTACTTAACCCTAGTGAGGGGGGCTTTTTCAGTTTGGGGTGAAACTAATGTTAATAGCTCCTGAAGTAGTAGAGCTTTTGGCATGAAATTTCCTGTAAATTCCTAAATTTATTAAATTAGCTTCAAAATCAAAAAAAATTTACATCTAAAAATGTTCACACCTTGCGCATGATGACATTTCTGACAGTAAGGTGTCACAATAATTGACATTTTCCAATACAAATTTATTTTTAATGTCAAATATATCATTTAAGAGCCACATTCTCTAAGAACCAGGTGGGTGGTGTTAGTATGAAATTTTGTTTGCCTTCATTTTTGGATATTTGGTAGACAAAAGTGAAAAACTCAGAATCCCAAAATTTTGGGTCCCAAAAATCCATAATGGCGGCTTGAGGGCAAGTTGAAATTTTGGACTTTTTTTGCCAAGTGTAAAAGTCTGACTTTGAGAGGAAATATTTCAAGTTGCAACCAAGGTCACATGGGTTTCTTTTGATTTCCTGAAAGTACTCACAGTAAAGTGTCAAAAAATCCAAAAAAACCCATGTGACCTTAATCGCATTTTTCATAATGGCGGCCTAGATATGGAAAAAAACTCACTTTTTAACAAATTTAAGCCTCAATTATTCAGCCTTGGAGCATTCTGGGAATTTTATTTTTGGCAAAAAGTGTTCACCAACTAACAAAGATCAAATGTTGAAAATTTGAAGTATTTCACTCAACCTGGCTGGGCTCTACAGGCTCTACAAGAAGGTGCAAATCTCAAAAAGTGTGAAATTTGCCTCGATTATTCAAGAGTTCTCAATAATAGCCTGGAAAAGTATTGAAATATCAAAGATCCAGACCTAAAACCTGAAACAATCTTCTCATAGTAGGATCTGAATATTGGCTTAGATTGCTAGGACTTGGTCTTTATAGGGCTCTTTATTTCATAGAGTTAAGTCCAATTTGGATGAGTCCTGTGAGCTGATTAGAAGTGATTCTGACACATGTTGTTGATTTTTTTCTAAAGTTTGCATGGTTTACTGACAGATAATTGTAAATCAGATATTGACTGAACCCCAAAATTTCCATTTTACCATCTACAAATACTAAGAAAACCTCATGTAGCCAAAAATCTACAAAATCTCAAGTTTAAAACAACCTTCAGTTACCCAGGAAACAGATACTGGTTTGTAAGACTTGTTACATTTAAGAGAAATCTTGAGAGATATTGGTGAGGTTCCTCAGAAAATCATTTCCAGCTATTCCTTTTGTTCAAATATTTGATTAAAGTCCCTGAAAATTTGCTATATCAACAACAGACCCCCATAATTCCCGAAAATCCAGTTACTTTACAAGGGATTTACAGAGGCTACTGACAATTCCAGGCTTACACAGTGATTAGAAATTTGAATTTTTTTTCATTCCTGGGGTGGAAAATAATACTTTTCAATGATTTTCAAAATCTTAAAACGTTTTCTGGTGTAACCAAGGCCTTATTTTTGTCTCGCCAGCCTAGAAAAATCACACTTAAAAAAATTTTTGGCTTAATTTTTCTCAAATCTGCTTATAGATCACATGGGTATTATTTTTGTTCCTGAAACTAGGCAACTTTCTCTACCAGGAACAATTAACAGTTTTTCCCAACATTAGTCGCAACTCTTGAATAATCGAGGCAAATATCACACTTTTTGAGATTTGCACCTTCTTGTAGAGCCTGTAGAGCTATATTTACTATTGTCTACCAAATATCCAAAAATGAAGGCAAACAAAATTTCATACTAACAAAATTGTCCAAAACCACCTGGTTCTTAGAGAATGTGGCTCTTAAACTGTAATTTATTGAATATTTAGGATAAAATGAGCATTTTAGGCTCAGGGAGCTTATTCTTTGCACAATACAATAGAACAAAGAACAATACAATAGAACAAAGGAAATTTCTGCTCAATTTGGGCATGGTGAGTGACGTCATCAAAATAATTTTTTATCTGACAAGGATCATGTGTGGCAAATTTCATCCAAAAAGACCCACTAGATCAAAAGTTAAGGGGTGGTACAGGAAACCCCTAATTTTGAACTGCCCCTAAAAGCCTAGTATGAATTGGGTTAAAAAGGTAAAAAAAGGGAAGAAGATAATTATTGAATTTATGGTGCAATAAAAATTAATATAAACTTATAGTATTATTTGTATATACAAGGAAAGGTAAAACAGTTATTGCAAGTCTGTTGGGCTTCCTTGAAGTCCTTAAAATGTAAAATGTGTTTATATTTTGACTAGCTTGGATATTAATTTGAAAATTATAATTTGATGATTTTGACAATTGACAAGGTGTAGTGGTATGCAACTCTGATTGGTCTTGGTTTTGTGTAGTGATGAAAGAAATAATTCAATTTGTATCTGACTCTGCAACATCAATAAAAACCCATTGATAATGAAGTGAGAATGATGAACATGCTAAGATAAGACTGAAGGCTCATTTTTACCCCATGAGTTCTTGAAAAAAAGAAATTACTCTTAGTTCAAAAAATGAGTGGGTCTTAAAAGCTTTTTAAGTGAAGGAAGAAATCAAAATACAAAGGCATACCATTTCAAAAAATTCTTCAAAATGCAAAAGTATCAACCAAGAACCTTCTCATAAATAGCTGCCAGGCCTAACCTAAGAATGGAAATACCAGCTATTTTCTTAAAATCCCAAATGATTTTAAAGTCCAGGAAAAACATATCTGTTGCCTACAAAATCTATGAAAATAAGGAAAATCTGTCTGTTTACTGAAAGCCGTGAGCTGTTTCTTCCCCCTAATGACAATAAATCACCTTGTTGAAAGTCAAGAGCTGTTTTCAAGTGCCATGTTAAAAAATGCATTAGCTTTATTGCTTACTTGAATATCAGCTCAGAGTCAGGGTTGTATATTTCTCTTGGTGGTTAACACAACGCATAATCTTTAGCAATATTTTCTAGTTTTATTAACTTGAGCCCCTGAGGAGGTAATACTAATGTCAATTCAGAAAAAAGTGCAAATTTTAAATTAATGAAAGAGGGCTTACTTAAATGTTATGTTATCATGGGTACTTTTTTTACAGAAAAAGTTTATGTAATGATAAGAAACACAGCATAAACATTTCGATATTATGCAATTTTTGAGCCATCCAAAACCAGGGCTAAAACATAATCAAATAACATTCAAATAAAAACGTCAATGATGTTCGCCCAGGGATTGAGCGATGTAATAATTTTGATAATCTATATATTAATACGTTAAAACCTGTGTGTTTACAACGTTTTGTAAAAAGTTTTCGAAAATCTAACTAATCTCTACAAAGCTTCCTCTTCATGGCATTGAACCGATATCTTTTTGTACCTTATGCAGATTTCCTACCACTAGACTAACTTTGAGACTCCAAGATACTATTTTCATTACAAGAAGTTTGGAGCTTGATGGGTTAAAATTAACCTTCTTCCCAAATTTTATTTTTTATCTTATCCAGATGCTCTTTAAAACTTTCTGTTTACAATAGCGGCTCCCTATCACTTTCAAAACTGTTCGAAGTCTTTCAAAGTCACTCTCAAATGTCCAGCCACGATGGCTAAAAAGATCTAAAATATAATTTTTCTAAGCCATTTACTTAAATTGTGGTTAAAAATTGCAATGCAATGTTATCTTTTTTCCCCTTCTTTTTAAAATGAAAATTGTATCATTAACTCGGCAGCTTTCTTTCTTCCTTTAGAGTTCTTTATATGTTCTTTATTCGCTGGATTGGGACAAGCAGCGTGAGACGCTTCGCATACGGCTAGTTGTTGTTAATTGTGTTAACATTATTTTATTTTTCTCAGTATTAAAGCCTGTATATACACTGTTATATCCCAGTACTTTGTATTGTCTATCATTTAATAAATTAAATAAGCATTGACGAGGAGTGATTTATAGCTATAGCCAAATATCAAAACTCAATAGTCTATAATTGCAATAAACAAGTCGGCATGACCATGCATGGTAATTTTTATTGTTCAAACATACATTTGATAAAGTCTACCACTACCACATTTTCAAAGATATTACCCTCAAGCGTGTAAAAAACTTTTTTGGAAAAGTGGGGATTATCAAAAATTTAGAAAGGGTAGAATTGTCATTTGGTAACAGGGGTAGAAAAGTGATGAAATATTTCGGTCGGTTTCATAGCTTTAATGTTTATGACAGCAGTGTTCATACATGCTCTGTATTGATAAGTCTAAGGTAAGGTCCAGCTAAACATAGACTGTTACCGGATCCTTGAACAGATGCAAGAATGAAAGTTAGTTGAGAGGCTCCTCACCGGGGGAAGAAACAAAAATCGATTCTTTTAAAGGATTTTAAATGACCTTCTTTTTCTTATTTTTTGAGCTGTTAATAATAGGTGATAAAATCTTTCCTAATAACTCTTCGCTTGGGAACGGGACTGAGACTCGGACTCGATATTATGAAATAAACTCTTTTGAAATTATAAGATGACTCTTCAGTAGCTTGATGTCATTTGAGATTTTTAATTATTTTGATTTCGGAGAATATGGATGCCTTTCCACTTCCACTGTTTGAAAATAGTCATTGCAACTTTTTTCGCAATAATAATAGGTCATCAAATTAATGCAGGTTATTACTTTTGACTAATCTGCTTCCATACCCACAAGAAAAGAGATTAAGTTCGGATAAATACATAATATAGAGAGATCATCTTGAAGGAAATTCATTTTGTCTGTTCTGATGTGTTTTCATTTAATTAAAAAATTTAGACTTGGTTTTATTTTGTCTTACTGTAGAAGCAATGCTGTCACAAAGAAGCCACACTGCATCAATGTTGAACTCACCATTTTTAAATGAAGTCCTTAGCAACTGGGGCTTTTATCAATAGTAAGGATTCATTTGCATGGCTTAAATATTTGAAAAGGCTTGATGTAAATAAATGGTTCCTTGAGCCGTTCATGGAGCATTTGCTTCTGGTTATGTTTCGACGGTTTTTCCTTTTCTTGTTTACTTATCTTTATCTTTACTTATTTTTATGAAATATGTTTTAAGTTTTGATTCATTTTTCACACATTCGGCAGAGCCCCACTCTGTCGAGGTTAAGGTTGATAGGTCAAGTTTTTATAGAGGCTAATTGACTCTATGACTTCACAAGAATATCTTTTTATACTTAGTTTTTGTTTTGCTTGAATTTTGTACGAACGGTTCTGTAACTGTTGCTTACATCTTTTATTTTTACCTAACAGGATCAAAAGACCTTCGAAATGTAAACAGTTTGATAACCATCGGAACAATGTTTCAAAAAGTAATCAAATCGGAGAGAATATTTTTGCTTTTATTAATGGAATAAGAAAACTGACTGTGATATTTTCCTTGAATTTGAGAAATATTTTTCAAATAAAGATCACAACATTTAATAATATTTCATTTCAGACATTTTTGCGCTGGAAGTTCTCATGATTTCATTTCATCAGCGTTAAACTAATTGAAGCTCGATACTACCGCTCATAAAATGGGTCGAACAGTACAGTTGGATCAAAACAACAATCGAAGGAAAGTGTGTTCGAAAAATGACACTTTGGAAAATGCTGACCAAGCACAAATTTCAACCTCAAAGATGAACAGATATTACATGATTGTTTTTCTGGTATCGTTTGTGGTATATTCGAATACGTTAACTGCTGGCTTCGTCTATGATGACACGTAAGTCATAATAAACATTCTCATGAACAAAATCACTTTTCATTGGAGTTTTTTTTGACAGTGGTACCCCAATGACAGCATTACTCAATAGCGGTGTAAATGCATCGAAAGCGCTAGATTAACTTTTCATTGTATACTTGTGTGGTGATTTAGCGCCGTTTGACGTTGAATCCTAGCACTGTAATGGCTTTTTTGCGGGTACTACTTTAACAAAAACTCAAAGATGGTTGATTTAGCTTTGTTCAAGGTTTATAAAGGTAGAGACTACGTAAAAAATAACACTTTCCTCCTCCTTTGAAAAGATAAACCTTTTCATAAGTACGAATATCATTTGCCTCGTTTTTTAAACGAATTGCAGGGTGATGGTAACCCTTGAGACTTTAAATCGTTTTTTAATGAATAGAGTACACTAGATAACACACTCAAGATGAAATTCATGAAGAGGTCTCTTAAAGTAATCTAAATGTTTCAGAAAGCCCTTTGAGGTATCGATGAGAGTTTATGCAAATAAGCAAGTTTGCTATGACTTGCAGAACTACCTACCCTCCCCTACCTTAAAATTCAGACATTTAAGAATTTAAACATTTTTTTTCATTTCCAGGAGGTGTATTGTAAAGAATCAAGATATACTTCCATCGACGCGATGGACCAAAATCTTTGCCAACGATTTTTGGGGAACACCTTTGTCACACAGTGGTAGCCACAAATCATATCGACCTTTATGCATCCTCTCGTTTCGTTTTAATTATTGGTTAGGGGGTCTGGAACCTAGTGGCTACCATTTATTGAACGTGCTGCTACACGGTGTGGTATCCTGTTTGTTTTGTTACTTTTGTTTTGTGATTCACTGCGATGAAGAGCTGTCATTTTTTGGTGGATTGTTGTTCGCGCTTCATCCTGTCCACACAGGTAGGTGGTCATTTGTTTGTCTTACCGCCCTTCACTAACAAACAATAGGTGTTATAACATGTTTTTTGTTATTGACCATTCAACCTTCAAACTCGAGTGACGCGTGTTTATACGTCCAAAACTAGCCAAGGTTGTAATTCCTGACAATTTGATTTACATGGGAATAAACAACATGCTTTTTGAAAGAGTATAAAAATATATTTTCAATGGTACCAAAACACTATTGTCTGTCTCCAAAGTTAAGCTTTTATGCCAGTTTGATGTTTCAGATTTTAGAGGAAAAAAATCACGTCTTTCAAAAAATGTTAGGCACTGGAAAGGTTAAAATAATACCAATAATTCATACCTGTCAAGTTTTTCATATTAAAGTATTTGTGACCTCAAGGGTAAAAATGTTCTGATAAGATGGAATTTTCATAGAAAACCAACGATTAATTTTTCTTCTGATATTTTGGTTTTGTGTTCTTGCGATTTTTGAGCCCTTGCTTGTATATTATTTGGCAATAAACCTAGAGATCCTCAACCTTGGCTATTCTTTCACTCGGAAGCTTTAATAGGTAACCAAACTCAAGCCTGATAAAAGTTACTTCATTATCAATTTAGAAGCAGTAGCTGGCGTTGTTGGTCGTGCGGACGTTGGAGCAGCTCTTTTCTTCATGGCATCAATCCTATTATATCATCGTGCTGTCAAAGACCTCGAAAACATCTCCAAGATTGACTTTATAGAGAGTCTTATAATGGCGTTCTGCTCAACGTTCACTAAAGAACAAGGAATCACGGTTTTAGGTGTTTTGGTAGTCTATGAGTTGTTGGTTGTCTCCAGATGTAACTTGGCCTATCCTACTGAAGTACTTCCTCGGGTAAAGAATAAGTCTCTGTATAGTTTCTTTATTTTCTCGTTGTTTTGTCTATCTGGTTCAATTAAAGAAATAGGTTTAACGAAATTTTGGCAGAATCCAAGACCATCAATGATACTTTTTCCTGATGATGAAAGTAATTCGGTTAATCCATAAAACACATTTTTGTTTTCAGCTTCGTGCAACTGGTGGCCACGTGCGTATTTTCTTCCTCGTCGCTACTACAGCTACCATTTTGTACGTTCGATTTCTGATTATGGGAAATTCGTTACCAGACTTTGCACCTGCTGACAACCCGGCTGCTAGCGAAAACAACTTCCTAACCAGACTACTAACATTCCTCTACTTACCGGCTTATAACTTATGGCTACTAATCTATCCTGCTCGACTCAGTTATGATTATTCAATGTTTACAATTCCCCTTGTGGAGGAGATTTTCGCATTCGAAAACATTCTTTCCTTTACTTTATACACAACTTTGTTCTTCGTTGCAGTGCTTTTTCTTAAATACTGTCGTAAATTTGGAGTGGTCCATTATGATGGCACAGAATATTACATCAAGCGAAACAAATCGGTTATTTATTTCAAACCCAAAGATACGAACACAAATAAAGTCTTCATAAGTGAAAATTTAAATCAACTCATATTAGGCTTAGCCATGCTAATTTTACCATTCTTACCTGCAACTAATCTTTTTTTCTACGTCGGTTTTATCGTGGCCGAGCGGATATTATATATTCCAAGTATTGGGTTTTGTTTTTTGATGGTTACTGGTGTAAAAGTGTTGAAAAGATATCGTGGAGTGGACGAAGACCAGATTCGGAAAATTCTCCTGGTGATTTTAGTCTTGTTTGCTGCAAAAACATATCATCGAAATTTTGTGTGGCATGACGAAGAATCTCTGTATAGGTAAAAACGCCAATATATTATCACTATACTGCAATATTATTTCATTTCCGAGCTTCCGAATAAAAGTTTGATGGAATATCCCTCCTTTGTAAATGAAAGACAAAAGCATGGACAATTGATATCAAGACCGACCAGGTATTCAAAAACTTCGGTATACCGGATTTACTGCGATTTGAGCTCTACTAAGCTCATTTGATGTCAATCGGTACTTTGATCACCAGCCGGTTATTAGGCAGGGTGTTAGAGAAACATGTAGGATAGACTCTCTACCTTCATTGGTTAAAAAAATTTAGCTACTTTTCTTTAGATCTGGACTTGCTACCAGTCCTGCAAAATGTAAGTCACATTTTTTTGATAACTAGAAAGCTTTTTTCTCAAACTGGGGAGTCCATATTCATACGTTACATTTGCATCGTTCCGACGTATAGTTTTCGACACTAACCGAAAGTGTTATACTGGTTTCGGGACTTTTTCTGGCGAGTTAAACGGAACAGTTCCATTCCGATGCACTAAAAGAACAGCTATAATGTTCAATGTTTAGTTTTGAAAAAGATATGGAATCGTAACGTCTGAGCATGGTATATGATTTCAAAACCCCACACTATTACCAAATAGGTTTCCAGCATCGATTGTTAAGTTCAGTTTGTAGTGCTATGAGTTCGAATCTCATTTCAGTCCAGCTTAGTAGTTACACTATTCGACAAAACCTATGACAGTGTCTTTGAGTTGACCCTCCATTCCCTGTTCTTCAGACAGTGTTATCAAAACAGGATACTTATAGCCTTATGTTGTCAACAATTGTAGCTATCAGACTAAGGTTGTGGTTGGCCCAATATTGTAAGTACTCAAGGAAATGATTGTTTTCAAATGTTTTTATGCATTTTGTGATAGATTTTTGATATTCTATTTTCATTACAGCTTACGGTAATCTTGGAAATATTTTGGTTGAGCAAGGCAAAAAGAAAGAAGGTGAACTCGCTTACCGCAAAGCCTTGAGATATCGATTCAATATGGCGGATACTCACTATAATTTGTAAGTGTGGCATTTTGTGGAATGATTATATGGTGATTTACCTAATATATTAATTTTTTGAAAGACGTATATTAATTTTTTTTTTCTAAACTAAAGACTAAAGCGTATCGCAAACAATACTGATTTATGACAATCTATCCTCATTTCAAACAGGGGTATATTACTACAAGAATCTCAGCGATACGAAGAAGCAATCGGAAGTTATAAAGCGGCTGTTAAATATCGACCAAGACTTGCAGGTGAGGATAACTTTTAACCGAAATTTTCCTAGAATGATGAATGGTTTTATCTTTTTTGTTCAGAGTAATCATTCATGAGTTTCATTTGACTTTCGATTGAGTTTCGTTTTTTCATATTTTCTGCCTTGCTCTGATTATTCTTCACTCGGTATAATAATGATAATGATAGATACTCTTTAACTATAGAACCTCTATATTTCGAATGCTTCCTTAACTCGAACAAGTTTTCTCGTCCCTTCAGTTAAAAATGCCTTATAAACCTCTCTCCATAACTCGAAATTTCCTTAGCTCGACCAAATCTATGAGATTCCATGGAGAATTAGACAATCCTATCGTCTACACAAGATCACTAAAAAAGGGAATAGTTTAGGAGAGGCGTGATAAATTCGGAGGGTGTAAGCAGTGGCGGAGATGTTTACAGTGTTCCAAAACTCTACCACCACTTTTTTCCCGTAAACCGCCCTGACGCCCTAACTCGTTCCCGCGTTTACTGACTTTTAAACGGACGATAGCACCGTCTAATGGAGAATCCACGGAGACTCCATTGTAGTTTTTCACAATCGTAATCCGACAAGGATTGGATATTGGTTATAGTGCTTCAAAGAATTCTTGACAACAGCATTACGTATATTATTTTTCATTTTCTTTTTCAGCGGCTCATTTGAACCTTGGTGTTACTTATATGAGTATGAAGAAACTACATGACGCAATCAAGGTACTGCTGATTTCTCGCTAATTCGAACTCGAATGGGAAGTCTAATTTTTTAGAATTATTGAGAGTAATCGTTTGATATAAGAACATCCCAAATTTCTAAAGCCTAAAAATGCTCTTGAACATGTTCTTATTTTCACCATTTTGTGTGTTTCCCCTTGAAGGAAACTGAGAATTACTTCGAACTAAAGGATGTTTCGAATTAGCGATACTGTATAGAATCCTATATAGGGGAATCATTTTTTGAGAAGGTTTTTTCTTATTTTTGAATTAACAAGAACTTTTTTATTCGACTTATGGAAATTTTTCGGTCATCTTTGGTCGAAATTACCCACCTGGAGGTTCACTATGAAGAATTGAGCTCATTGATGTATTTTTAGGTTTTTAAGAATGCCACCGATATAAGCGACCATGGATTGAAAGATCCGCATCAGCATGCTACTTCATGTAAGGTTATATATTTTGATATTGATTTTTCACGTCCAATAGTCAGGGTATATTTATTATGATAAAGCAACACAACATCAACTAACAACATCGACAAACAACAACTTATGCAAGCAACTAAACTTTTAAGAAATATACGAAAACAGACACCATAGACATAGACTGCCTCAGATCCTTTTCATCGTCCAATAAATTATGATAAAGCGATATTATAGCTTTTGAAAGCTTTATACGGTATAGCTAACTGAACCATTACTATCGAACGTAACTGATAGCAATCTCGTATGTACCTACCCAGAGCCACATGTACCACTCTTTAATTTTACTGATGGACGCGATACACGCTTTCGTGAGCGCTCTCAGAATCATAAAATAGCGAACTAAAGGCCGGTCTCCACTTGCGCGCGCTTCAATCGCATATTTTCGAGCAAAGCTTCCACGCTATTGGTCAAAAGAAAAATGAAGCAACTCCATTGGCGCGATCTGACGTAACGGTTGAAAAAAGTTGAAATGTGTTCAACTTTTTTTTCCAGCGCGCGCTACATTTTTATGACGTAATCTTTTTTCCAAGCAAAAAGGGTTGAAGTCAAAAAGTGCGATCACAGCGCGCGCAAGTGGAGACCGGCCTTTAAGGGACTGGGTGCGAATTTATTTTTCAGTAAGTCACATACGTTACAATTTGGGAAAAGCTCTTTTTGAAGTCAACGAATATCAGGTACGCTTGTTTCAATTTTAGGGTGTTACTTAACTTCTCATCTAGTGGCTAACGATAATAGTAGTAGTTTTATATTACACTTTTTGTTTTGAAAAATCTTTTTCTATTAATTCCCTCGAGGTTTTAAAGGAAAACGTTTGACATGCTTGTGCAGCATCTTTAGAGGAAAAAAGAACAACTTTCTCACCCTCCCCGTGCATAAACTTTTAGAAACTCTTGTTAATTATTCTTTGTCAACATAAGCTTTATGGTTATAAAAGGAGCATGTCTTTAATTCTCAATTTCATATGATCTAAATGCTTTGCTTATTTGTTAATATTTATTTGTCTTTAAAGGAATCACTAAATATATTTCTGGATGCTCTTCAAAAGATCCCTGATGGTTACGAGTGTCACAGCATGTATAACATGATAGGTAGATGACTTGACAAAAGTTTTTCATGGAATTAATAACAAACACGTTTCAAAACGTTGCCATGCATTATTTCATTTTGGTCCTAGTCTTCGCGTTGTTGATTGGTTCCTTTGCGTTGATTGGATTCTTCCACGGATATCATGTTCTTTTACACAAGTAGTAAGACAGATCAGTGCTTCCTCCAGAAAAGTGGAAGTGGAAGATACATAGACCTTTTCATAATTTTCGTCACGAACATCAGTTGCCTCGTTTTGAAATTATTGCCATGGTCATTAACTCCCAGCGGATTTTATTAAAACTACTTTCTATTCATAAAAGAATCATTTAATGTCTCAAGAGACACGATCACCATGGTAATTGTTTGAATACGAGGCAAGTGATATTCGTGACGTAATTTATGAAAAGGTCTATTATCAAGGGGTATTGGAAAAATCTATCTGTTATTTCCAAGGGGTTAAAGGTTTTATTTTTACATAAGTGTTCCCGTTTCATATCAGACACGTATTTCATGTCTGCCTATTGTTTTATTATGCTTATATAAGCAAAAAATGTTTCTCTTTTCCTCTTTTTGACCAATCTTGCTCCACATCCGTGTCAATCTAATGTGAAAAAGCTTGTGAATTAAAATTGATGAAAATTGATGAGTAAGCAAACGATATCACTTTTATTTAAAAACAAAACCTTTACGTAATTTACAATATCCGGTCGATTTGATGCTTTTCCAGCCTCACGATATCGATTCTGTTGACGCTGTTGTCTTCTTTCTAATAAAGCCGATCTCCCTCCTGTATCCTCCTGTATCATGATATTTCGTTTCTTATTCTCTAGGTCAGTGTTATTCAGAGATAGGAAAACATGATCACGCACAAGTTTGGTATTTCAAAGCTCTTCATTCCAAACCTGACCATATCCCTGCATTGCTGACCGTCGCTAAAAATCTCGCTGAACATGAGTTTATCAAGGTTTGTAACCACCCTGACATTTTGAGACTACTTAATCGGATTAATTTTGCGAGCGGAAAAATCGCGAAATCTTCTGAATTTTACTTTCGCAAATCAGCCAAAGATTTGTTAAAAGTAAGTGTATTTTACGCTGAAAATTGGTTTTGAAAATTTGTCAAAATATTTGGCACCAAAAATGAAAAATGAAATGAAGCAAATACTTGGACGATAATGACCTCAACGTTACTTTCTTTTATTTCAGGGTGACGGAATCGATTGGGAAAAGATTGAAGAGCATATGAACCATGCATTGAGCTTAGCTCCTAATCGACTCGACATCTATGTTCTTTTTGGTATATCTTATTATTTCAGTTTTTAGGCGTTATATGAACGCCCTTTAAAGCTTCTTTTTTTCGGGATAACTGAAATGAAACCCTCCTTGCTTCAACTAAAGATGTTCATGAATCGTAATTAACTTGACCGAAACTTTGTCTTTTGTAGTCTAACACAGCAGGGGGTGTTAAAAATCTCATTCAAGCTCCTCTCCTCTGAATAAAGGTTTTTTTTTTTATCTGCACTGGACAGGTTTTCTTCTGTCAAATATTTATTGCCCAGTCCTAAAGCCTCATAAGCATAAATCCCGTTCAAGGTCCAGACTATATTGAGTAATTAGATCAGTTTTTCTTTGTTTCTCACAGCATCGTTTTACGAGAAGAAAGGCGATTTTCGAAATGGAATACGAATTTTACAGAAAGCGCTAATGGTCGATCCGAAACATATTCAAACGCTATCAATGCTTTCCTCCTTCCACAGGTTGGGTCTAGTGGAATATTTCAAGATTTAAGGAAATTGTCGACCACAGTTGAAGTGGTGTGGTTACTAACTTGGTTAACTATATTCTTGCAAAAGTTTATACTTTTCACGACATTTGCTCCCCGCCAAAAAATAACTTCCATAAGTTATTCAAAGAAAATCTTTTCATTAAAAGTTGACTTACCCTCTGAACGAAAAAAAGTGTAGTTTTTTTGAAGTTCTTGTACTTTCTTTAGAATTCGAAATGAGAATGAAGAAGCGTTGAGATATTTGGAACAAGCTCTTCAAGCAGAACCTAAGGTAAAATTCTCCGCTGAAAATATATTCCTGAATGATTGTTGTTTTCGAATGTTAACCTTTACCACGCCTTCTCTCTGGGAACTTCACCCCGTGCACGCCTTGTCGTTTTGGGAAAAATGACAGTTTTACGCTTTCCGTCATAACTTTTGATCTACTAAACCGATTAAAAAAAATAAGCCCAATCTGGAAAGCCCAACTATCCTGCTTTCCAAAAATGTTAAAATAAAGGATTTTCCTCTATCAATGGTGACACAGTAGTCTTCTGCCTTAGAGTTGAAAAAAATTCAAAACGCAATTTGTCATATTTTTCAAAATTTTACGTTTCGGTTAAAAAAAAAGTGGGGAGAACATTTGCGATACCATAATTTTCTGGCTCATTGTTTCCACCATTATAACTACAACTGTTAGCCAAAAAATCACAATCATACCTTTACTAGAAAAGGCAGAATTCATTTTTAGAAAACCTTGGTTTTCGAGAAAATTTCCACGTAAATCAGAGGCACGTAAGGCAGAGGCCCCTTGAGGTAATTTTTATGGGAAATATCACTAAAAACAGCTAAAAATGACTTTCCTATCATCAACCAGCATGAAAGCAATAGAAATAACATAGTACATACACTTTGAAACTCTTTGCAGCCTTATCAGAAGCCTTAACTTGGGTTTCGGTGACGGTCAATGACGGCCGACAAGCCTCCAGTCCTCACCCTTAATGTACCGTCATACTAAAGAATAAGGAGGCAGAAACTTACCTCAAACACTGACTAAACTACAAACAAGCAATACATAACATTTCCAACCAATAAAACAAACCATTTTCCACTAAATAAACATAAAAAAGTTAGTTACAGCAGTCAATGAGCTCATAATTTCCAAAAGAATATTTTGCCTGATTTTCCAGTTTGTTTTGACAGTTAAAATCGAAAGTAGGTGGTTTCATACTATTGAAAATAGTTTGTTTACATTTTCTCTCCGTCATATAAGACATTTCCCGGGATTTAAAGGCGTCTTTAAGGCGGTAGGGCGGCTTTTCTTAACAGCCCATGAAAAACGTATATTTACGGCTTCGGCTATATATTAGAACGTAAATTTACGGCTTCGGCGTGGTAAAGGTTAAGGGCTCTGACCATAGTGAATTTTTCATAATTGCCGTGTTTAAAATGTGTTTTCTGACTAATCTAACCAACAAAACTATGGCATGTTATACATTTTCTGTTAGACAAACTATTCCTGAATCTGGAAATTAAAAAATTGCATTGAAAAAATTTGATGAAAAAGAAAATGAAGACTTTAGCGAGGAAGAGTATTTCAACTTTGAAGAGCTTAGTTTCGGCGAAGAAAAAACATTTTGAAAATTTTTTCGCTGTAGATGAAGTATCTTTTACCGAACAATAAAATTTTTTGCGGAAAATCTTTGTAAATGCTTCTTTGTCTCGAAATCTTCAAAATAGTGGTTTTTCATCAATTTTTCATCTGGATTTTGCTTAAAAAACAGTCATAACTTTTGACACATCTTTTTAGAAAAATTTTCCGCAAAATTTAAAATAGTTCAATTCTTTGCGGACAGTTTGAAAAAAGTTTGAAACAAAAAGGTTAATTACCCATTAAAACTTAGCACTTTTTATAAAAGAAGGTGATGCAACATATTATTAACGTCTTTTTAAAGTTCATAACGTCATTTTTGCAATTAAGTTCTTAATTACTCTTAAGGGGTTTGATTAAAAAGCAATTTATAAAGGCAATTCTTTGTTAAAAGTGTTAAAGAATCTAAAACATAACTTTTATGTTCAGATACTAAAATCAATTTTCTGACTATGGTCAGAGCCCTTAAGGTAGACTATGGCTATAGTCTAAGACAAAACACTATCTAAGAAATAAGCCCAAAGCCGAAGAAAATTCGCAAACGGGCGTTTTGCCGAAAAAAGTTTAGATTTTTTTCCCGTATACCGCCATAACGCCATACCGCCATATTTTACCGCCTTTACTATCACTGTAACGGACGGTAACATTGGCTAACGTTAGGATTGCACCAAATTATTGCATAAATGATTTATAAACTGAAAAGACTCGGGACGGAACAAAACAAGAGGAAAGGTTAAAAAAGAATTGCTTGGACCAAATGTTATAGGGGTTTTTTCAATAAACAAACGTTCAATTTTTCAGAATGTGACAACATTGTTGAACATGGGAGCAATGTTACATTTGATGGGAAAGTTCGATGAAGCCGAGTTAAGGTATCGAGATGCACTGGAAATTCAACCCGGTAACAAACTTCTTTTAGAAAATATCCAAAAACTTCAAAGACAGAAATTAAAAATGGCTGCCGTCGATAATGATGGCTCCAGTTAAAAGACGGGAAAAAAACATTTTTATCGAATTCAAAAATGTTGCTTTGGTTGGAGTCTAAATAAATATACGTTCATTGAAGAGTTTTTCATCATATATAATGCTAGATAGATAGGTAGATTTCAATATTTAAATTTAAAAAATCTGTCACATTTCAAAACAACAAATTTCCGTTCTCTCGTTTAGTTTTGTTCATTCATTTTACACCTGTACATAAAATTTACGATATATTTATTTAGATAGGGGTTTTTTAAATTTTACGCATTTTCACGGTCGTTTGTAAGTATTTCCGAAGTTTTGTAATTTATTTCATTCGTTGTATTTTTAGAGGTATCGATAGTAGTCGTCTTTGTATAAAATTTTATAGTTTAAGAATTTCGGTACGCTGTTTTTCAACATTGAGTCATTTAATTAGCCACGTCTAGTGTTTTTTTTATTATAGGCCACCCCATTTGTACTTGCTTAACATAGAGCGGGGATGGAAAAAGCAGTGGGGTTGGGTGATACTCTGAAGGATATCCTAAAACCTTTTTGCCCTGCCTTTTCTAATTTTTAATTAAAATAGACAGTCAGTTGTCTAAAGTGAATGCATTGCCTTCTTTTGTCGTCAATGCAATATCTTTATCCTAGGAAAGATTTTAACTGTCCTCTTTTTGCCCTCTCTTTGCCTACTTTAACAATTATAATAGGCGGGGCAGAAAGTCGGCCGTGTAAACCAGAGCTTATTATAAGTGATTTTTACAAAGAATCTTAGTAAAATGAAGGTTTTGGCACTTTTCTAGGATTTTTTCATAAAATGGGGAATGATGATTATAGAATTACGACATTATGCACAAAAGAGAAAGCAGTATGCAAAGTTGAAAAAAACATGCTCTCTTTTGTCAAAGTTATCTCACATAGCACGGAGCATTTTTTTCGTCAAAGCATTATTGTTATATTTTGAGAAGATCAATCCGTTCAATCAAACAATCTAGTTTTCTCAGACACCGGTGTATTTTACAGACCAGTGTATAAAAACTGTCCAAAATCCTGGTGGAAAGTTGAAATTTGGTCACTAATATTTAGATCACAAAATGATACTACTAATTGTTACACTATTTTTTGAAACTTTTAGATATTGAAAGTTATTGACGTTGTCCAAATTTTTCCTTCACAAGATCAATAATATCTTTAAATTATAACTTTACCCCTTTTTTAACTTCCAATGTCTCTTCCCACAGAAAAAAATAGCAAAAATCGTTTTTGTTCAGACTGCACATTTTTGATACGTGATCCACTCATGAATATCTTTACAGCTAACACAACTCTCTTAACTCTTATAGCTGTTTCACTTTCCCTTCTAATTATACAGTGTAGCCGGTGAAAAACGAAACAAAAATTGATGAAAAGTATTATCTAATTTTTTCTTTTCTACCAGTGGATACCCCTTAAAACCTGTAAAGTTGGGTATTAAGCTCTCTTAGCCACCAAACTTATTATAGGTACTTTCATAAAATACCTAACCATTTCCAAGAATACCAAGAATTTTAAATACACGTTTTTTTTTTTTATAAGGAACCTTAACTTTGCTCTGAGCCTGGAGTTCCTTATTTTTACAGAGAATTCCAGCCTCAAAGTTCCTTATCAAGTTCCTTATTTACATAGCTGCTAAGTATGGATAACCATCTCTTACTGTTCCTTCAAACTTGTTTTCTTATTCTCAGCCTGAGCAGTTCCTAAAGAATTCCTTATTTTTTGGACCATTTTCAGCCTCGAGTTCCTTATAAACGTGTTCCTTATATAAAAAAAAACGTGTATATCGCAAATGTCGTAAGTTGAAGTTTTATTCAAAGTTTTATCAAAAATCCCTTCAAAAAATCGAGTTTTTCGAACCTAGAGGTTACACAATTGAATCTAAGAGGTCATAACGCCTATATCTTTTATGTACCTATACTTATTTATGGTCATGGTCATATATTGCAAACCAAAATGTCACGCAAATTTGATTTAGAAAAATATTAGTAACATCCGTCAAAAATGTAGTGAGTGAAAGCAAGTTTTCACAAGAAACAGGCGCAATGAAATCCTGAAAAAAATTAAATATTGTTTTGGGAATGGATTTCTAGCAAGTATTTGACCAATTTTATCACGGTTCAACACCTGAATTGCAATCTCACAGTTTCCGTAAGGTGTGAGCAAGGAGTCAGTGTTTGTAGGTTTTAAGGTGTAATAGTGTAACGTACAGTTTTGAAAATATTTAGGTTCCAATGATCTAATTGTAGCATTAGTAACTTTGCAGTGAATCACTGTTAAAAATTTAAGACCAAAAGGACTATATTTTATAAAAAGTTATTCAAGAAAATCATTTTGTAGGTTTTAAAGGGTAAATAGCTAAAACTGCATTTTTTCAAGAAGCAATAAAGATTTTCTTAACAGCTTTTACAAAATCCATACTTGGGGAAGAAATTCATGGGTAGCCTAGACTCACCAAGAAAAGTTTCAGCCCTTACTGTTTTCTCTGACTATCAGGATATAGGGGGTACCTTTTTTAGTTGTAGGTTTTAAGGAGTATCCACTGGTAAATGAATTTGGAAATTTGTATCATTAATTAAACTAAAGTATTTCTCATCTCAAAAATTGAGAACATAACTCATGTATTTTAGCCTAATATAGGCCATCTTTAATGTAATATTTCTTAATATTCATGGGCATACAAAATTTTTTATAGAATAAGAATTTCACTAGACAATAGTTATTTTTAAAAAAAATTTTCACATATGATGAAAAACAAGAATAGAAATTTTCATATTATTTTCTCAAAATTTTATATTCATTCGAACGAGAATTTTACCCACTAGAAATTTGCCGGGGAAATTTTAGAAAAAATTTTTACCCCCTGGAAAAACGAAAAAAAAAAATTCTTTAGACCCCTTAGGAATTATTTTCAGATTACCCCCTGGAAATTTTCGTCTATCCCCTGTATGAACTAAAAAAATGAGATATAAAATCATTCAAGCTAAGGCGAAAATAAAAAATGTAGTGTTTCCGTAATGCGGTGAAGGAAAAAAGCTCTCATGCGGCCGGCCGGAAAAAATATTTTTTTTGCTATTTTTGATAACTTTAAAATCATTGAAATAGAACTTTAAAGATAACTTTTATGTACAAACAGTATGCAGTAAGCCCTGAATACTAATGTATCAACTACTAAAGAACAAAACTTGATTTACAAGAGGGAATATCTAGCCAAACGATGTTTGATAGCTTGAACGGTCAACTTGATTTTTTTATGATGAACCATATAGATATACCCATTGCCCGGCCGGTTTCTGGAAACACTACATTTTTTTATTTTCGCCTAAATTCAGACTATGCAAGCATGACGCAAGAATGCGAAAATGATACCAAATATTTTTCATAGCAATTTCCAGACCAAGATAAAAAAAGAAACGTAGCATAAATTGAAATAGCACACGTAATAGTTTTTATTCTATTTTTTAAATGGACCAATAAATTCCACCGGGCCCAAACTGACGGAGCCGAATTCCCAAACTCCACTTCTTCTTCTTCGATAACAATGAGATAAATTTTTCAATTTTCATTTCGTTCATAATTTGTCGAAATTTCGGGACATTTTGTTTGGTCAAATCCAAAGCTGTTAAATTGATCTTTTTTACAGGTAGATTTTTAAAAAGTGCAAAATCTTCCGGTGTAAATTTATAGTAATTCCAAACCATATGTATATGTTGAAGTGTTTTTATCTTGGAGATTGCGTCCACGAAGTCGCCGACATTCTCTCTACTCAATTCAAATACATTCGTCTTCATATTTGTAATAGGTAAACCAGAAAATCTTTCAAGTTCAGAATGGTTAAAACAAGCGTCCTCTTCAAGCTCAAAACATCTTAGATATTTTAACTGTCTCAGCACCGGTATAAATTTCAATAAATCTGAATAGTAGTCTTTGTAGCCCAGCACACTGCTTGACATAAAAGAGATCTTGATATTATAGCGAGCAAAAGTTTTAATGTCTTTGACAGTGAACTTGTAAGCAAAAAATTTTTTCCAAACCAAGTATTCATGGTCACTTTCTAAGTCTGTATCATCTAATATATAATTATCATTATCTTGCGAAAACCGTACAGGTGGAAAAGAAATTCGACACTTCTTCATTGTTGAAAAAATCTTACAAAATCTTTCCACATTCTTATCCGTGAAATGGAGAGCATTTACTGAGATTTCTGAAATGTATACTTTACCGACCAAACTTTTTAGGAGTTTAGGTGTCAGACGCATGGTGTAAAAATAACGAGAGTCAATAATTAATTCTTTGATGAATCCAGTTTCCAATGCTTTAAGTAGATCATTGAAATCCTTTATTGAACAAATTTTCATTAACCTGGTATGAGCAACGATAGGGAATTTCAAATCCGTCAAGTTCAGGGCGGGCATGAAAGCATATCCCATATCAACATTTAAACTTTTCAAACTGGGAACCATTTCAACTATTTGTGCCTGATAACATCGAAAATCTTTCGCACGGAGTTCTTTAATCGGAAAACGTGAAATCCTTTTTAAGAATTTCAAACTTTTAGACCTCAGGTAGATCGGTTTTGACCAAAGTCTATCCAAAGTCAACTTTTGCATTCTTTTGGAAACACGAGCAAAATTTTTAGCGTCTTTTTTATCAAGGTAGGATATCACCATTTTCAGAAGCTCGTTCGGCAAAATGTTGAAATCCGTCATCCAAAATGTATTTTTCTTACTGATCTGAAAATAGAAACAAAGAAAAATGAAAACAAATTGACATATCAGCCAATGTAAATATAATTAAATCTTGATTAAAAACACGTCACATTACAACAACAAGTCATTGGCATTGAAAACAGTTCATTTTTAAACAGGAAAGCTAAGTTATGATCAGAAAATGCGAAAAAAAACACACGAGAAAACCAAGGACACTTGTATAGCTACGCTATACAGGGTGTCCCTAATTAAAGTATCGAGTCGAAACACAACTATGAGTAGAAAGTTTTATGTGCGTGTTCACAAAATTGTATTTTAAGCTCTCCCTCTTTTTTCTTTGTCATTACGATTAATTTATACATTGTAACTACCTTTTGTAATAAGCCTGTGTGATGGAGAACGTTCTTATATTTTAGCGATAACACACACACAAACTTTTCTACTCAATCGCATGTTCAAACTCGATACTTTAATTAGGGACACCCTGTACAAGTGTCCTTGAGAAAACATTACGCTTCATAAGCATTTCTTCATTTTAATAAATAAGTACAAAAACACGAATGTATTTACAAAGATGACAAACACGACCAAATCCAAAGACATCATCTGGGTAATGATTTTTCACACATCTAGTTTAAAATCTGCTATCACAAATTCCCAAAGCGCTGACTCAGAACAACAAAAAGTCTTTTTTCCTTTAGTTTCATTGATTTCAAGAATTTTAGCCCACGCACAGTATCATCCGGATAACGGTGCTTTTATATACTATAGTTTTTGATAGTTGAAAAAAGATTTTACTTATTAAGTGGATGGGGTATACCATTGAGTTTCAAGCCCAAAGGGCTAGAGGCGAGACTCCTGGATGGGAAATGAAACCACCTATTTCCCATCCAGAACGCCCACGCGAAGTTTTTACACAAACGCCGGGCTGAAACTAATATGTAGTCCTCCAAAACAAAGGAACCGCTAGATACAATCCGTCGTCGTGATTGCGGCGCGTTCTATGCGCGTTTTGGATGGGAAATAAGTGACTTCAATTTCTCTTGCCTGAGAAGGGTTAAAGTTTCCGCCCTAGCCCTTCGGGCTTGAAACTCAATGGAGTATAGACTACCCAGACAACAAGAGACCGACTCTCAAAACAACAAAACCTTTTCAATCCATCGCTTAAATGGACCAAAACATCGCACCAGGTCCGAATTGACGGAACCGAATTCCTAATTTATTCCTCTTTTTCACTGGCAATGAAGAGTTGATTTTTTCAATTTTCATCTCATTCATTATTTGTCGAAATTTTGGGACATTTTCTTTCGTCAATTCCAATGCTGTCAAATTGACAATCTTTACACGTAGGTTTTGAAAAAGTGCAAATTCTTCCGGTGTCAATTTAAAGCGATTCCATAGAATATGTAGATGCTGCAGTGATTTCATCTTGGAGAGTGTGTCCACGATGTTGCCAACATTCTCTTTGCTGATGATTAACATATTTGTTCTGATTCTACGGATGGGCAAGTCAGACAATTGGTCAAATTTTGAGTGATCCCATTTAAATGGTTCTCCATCTTCTCGCAGTTTAAAAGAATGTAAATATTGCAACCGTTTCAAGGCTGGTACAAATTTCAATAGCTTTGAAATGTCTTTATTGTACTTCGAATCCAAGTTTAACATGTTATTGCTACCTGCCATGGAAGAAATCTTAACATCATATCTTGCAAATGTTTCGATATCAGTGATAGTAAATTTGTTTTTAGTGCGATCTTTTTTCGATTTTACTAACCTTGACGGTGTCAAATCTTCATCATCTATTCGGTCTTGTTCCCATGCTTTTTCTTCAGGAAAAAATACCTGACAGTTTCTAAGAGATGAGAAAATCTGACAAAATTCCTCAACATTCTCATCCGTGAATCGGAGAGCATTGACTGAGATTTCTGAAATGTATACTTTACTGACCAGCATTTTAAGGAGCTCAGGTGACCAACGAAGATTTTTACTGTGATGATCGACAATTAATTCCTTAACAAACCCAGTCTCCAGGGCAACAAGAAGCAGACCAAATTTACTCTCCGAGTCAATCTTCAAAGCCTTGGTATGAGCGACTATTGGGAATTTGAAACGTATCAAGTCCAAAGGAGTCCTAAAGACACACTTAGAACTCAAATCTAAGTTCAAACGTTTTAAAGATGATACGGTTTCAATGACTTCCTCCATCTTGCATCGAAAATCTTTGACACGAATTTGATCAATCGGGAAACGCGAAATCATCTTCAAAAACCTCAATCCTTTCGATTTCTGGTAGATCGGTTTTGACCATATCTTTTCCAACGCTATTTCACGCATTTTTCTTGAAGCAACAGCCAAGCTTTTGGCGTCTCTTTTACCGAGATACGATATCACCATTTTCAAAAGTTCGGTCGGTAAAACATTCAAACTCATCATTAAAATGTTTTTAAAATCTGAAACGAAAAAAATTACCAAATGAAGACGAAATTCCAAGATCAAAATAGATAACCCATATATGAGAGCTTTATAATAATATTCTATGAAAAGTTAATTTCAAGATACAAAAGAGGCCAAATAATAATTTGGCACAGTTTGAAAACTTTTCATTTCATCTTTCTAAGAAAACAGGGTATTTCTACTTGTCGACAGAATAGTGGGGTCGTTTTTTAGCATAATTTACAGGAAAAAAATAATATATAGCTGAAATTTTCTCCAGACCTTCTCTATAGGATGCTTATGCCTCAGGAAAAAAATCCCCTAGAATCCCACTGGTGGAACATTCCCTTTTTGATGGGCAATTTCTTTTTTCCCCAGGCAAAACCCTAAGGGCGAAATGTTTTGAAAATTTCAAACTCATTTTCAGACAATATCAGGTATACCATTCGAAAGCTCTCAAAAAACAATACAGAAGACCTTTAAACGGGTATGGCCGATTTCATTACCTAACTCGAGATATTTCATGCGCAAGTTCCACTTTTCGCCACATTTTGGTCTAAAATTGACCAAAAATTGCATCTTCTGCGTGAATTATCTCGAGTTAGGTAATGAAATCGGCTATACCCGTCTAAAAGTCTTCTTTATAGTTTTTTGAGAGCTTTCGAATGGTATACATGATGTTGTCTCAAAAAGAGTTTGAAATTTTCAAAAATTTTTGACCTTAGGGTTTTGCCTGGGGAAAAAAGAAATTGCCCAAAAAAGGGATGTTCCACCAGTGGGATTTTAGGGGATTTTTTCCTGAGGCATAAGCATCCTATAGAGAAGGTCTGGAGAAAGTTTCAGCTATATATTATTTTTTACCTACAAACAGCCTGTACTTTTGTAACACGACCACACTAGAATGACTCAAATTTACATACGTGTTTGGACAGCTGGGAGAACTAGGGGTCCCTCGCATATCAATTTTTCTCACGACAACCGTCAAAATGACGCTAAGTCCAAGACTGACAGAAGTTTTGATACAAGATCATGCAAAAATTTGCAATATTTAAAAATTAATTTTTATAATAGTAAAGTCCATACACTTTGTTTTGCTTGCCGTTTTCCAACAAATGCTTCAATTGTAACATTTTACGTACCGTTGAAAAGATATTTAGTGCACTTTAATTTTATGAAAAATATACATTCTTTTTGAAGTAGCAGCTAAACTTTTGGCGTCTCTTTTACCGAGATACGATATCACCATTTTCAAAAGTTCGGTCGGTAAAACATTCAAACTCATCATTAAAATCTTTTTAAAATCTGAAACGAAAAATTACCAAATGAATGACAAATTTCAAGACACTCTGTGTGTGTCAACATACCGTATATCATATATTCATTCCAATCTGAACAAAAATGATTTGAAATGACATAAACCATGAACCATTGTAGAAAAAGTTCTACTAGCTTCGTTGCTGCCTCGTTAAAAACATAAAAAGAAAGAAATAAACTTTGATGTTATACCTCTTGGGAACACCTTTCTAAAGTCTATTTCAAATTAGCTGGCATTGTTTTTTCAAACCTCAATTACTTTTGATAGAATTTGAATTAGTTATCGGTTTTGTGCTCGTTAAAAAGATAATCCGGAGTGGAATATTATTAAAAAAGAAAAAGTTCAAAAAATGGAAAAACGAAGATGAAAAATGAAGAAGAAGAAAATCAAATTCTTGTAGAATAATGCTATGATCTTCATTTTTGTATCAGAAACTCTTCAATCTTAGAACGTCATAAATGCGCAAAAAAATTAAAAGAATATTCATTTTATCACAAAATACAGCTTAAAACTTTGCCCTGGTTGACTTATTCCACTCCTGTTTGTCTCTTTAACGAGCACAAAATTGCTATTTAATTCAAATTCTATCAAAAGTTATTGAGGTTTGAAAAAACACTGCCAGCTAATTTGAAATAGACTTTAAGAGCGTCAGACGGACGAAGTGGCGGAAGTTGACGAAAAATTAGACTAAATTACGGAAATTGGGTTCTCCGATGGAGACGGAAATTTTGACAATTTTAGTGCGGAAAAAAAGGAATTTAGCAAAAAGTGTTGCAGAATTTCGGAATTGGCAAAAAATATTCAAAATTCGTGGAATTTTTGACAAAAATCGGTTCATCTTTAGACGGTTTGACGGAAATTGGAAGAAAAAATTGGCGGAATTGCGGAATCGAGTACTCCCTGAAACCCCCCCCTTCTACTCTTCTCAAGTTAATCATCAATATCACAACAAAGATTGCAGAGGCAAAATCATCGTCAGCTTGTCAAAACTCCGACTAATATTTCTAAATTTTGACTTAGAAATTTCGAATTATTTTCGAGAGAGTCAATTCAAACTTTGATATACCTATTGTGCCATTTCAAGTCATAAATAAAAAATTATAACAATTATTAAGTGATTCAAAAGTATACACGCAGTTGAAATTCTGCACTTCAGCGTTGTAAAATGATTATAAAATATACACGCTTTTTTTTTTATAAGAATACACTTTATAAGAATGTCCATGATGAAAATGGCCAAAAAATTAAGAATATGCTAAGAATATCACCATCATGGAATTTAACAACTAAACTTAAGAATGCCATTTTTAATGCATTTTAACCTGTAGATTGCCAATTTCGATCTTAAACTAAGAATACTGTAAGAATATTTTTGGATAATTTTCGCCAAAAAGTTAAGAATATCCATGATGAAATGAAAAAACACCATTCTTATAAAAAAAAAAGCGTGTATTGCAAACTTATGAAAAAGATTAAAAATAAAACTTTGTGAATGACGAGCAATGTTCAAACTCTATCAAACATTTTTGCTAAGTAATTCAAAGTAATGTCAAATTTGAATACCTTAAAGATAGAAATTTTGGCGGAAAAAAAATTTGGTGGATTTGGCGGATTTAGCCAAAATCCGCCAAAATACAATCAAGGTCATAATATATTGAGAATTTTGGTTATTTTAACGTTTTTCAAGATTTAAAGTTCTGGCGAGAAAGTCGATTTTTGGCTATCTTTTTAATTTAATCGAATATTTCAATTTGGGAGGGGTTGGCAGACTTCCAGGCTAATATCTGAGTCTATTGGGACTATTTTTGAACTTTTGGGATCCTCAATCCTAAGGTCCTAAGTCTTAGTCTCATGTTAAAAACTCAGAGTTAAAATTCTACCCTTCCAACCTACTTTTAGAAGCACTTAAAATCGATTGTGGTTCAAAAACTTCCCGGTGATTTCCCTTTTTCTCAATATTATGACCTGATGTCTTGAAAAAATGCCGATTTCTGCTCTGGCGGGGGGTCTAATTAGGAGAAAAACCCAAAAATTTGAAAAATAACCCTTTTCCGACCATTTTGAAGCCATTTCATTAGGTCAAAATCAGTTTTTGGTGAAATATTTCACTTTTTGATAAGGTCCCGTTACAGAGAAATCTAAAAATGCCAATATTTGAGAAAAATTTTCAATTTTTTAAAAGTTTTTGGCTGTTAAATCGAAGAAAGGGATATTTTTAACCGGGAAATATGACTTAAGTTTGAAATTAGACCCCCAGCAGAGCAGAATTTGGCATTTTTGATTTCCAAAGACAATCAAGGTCATAATATATTGAGAATTTTGGTTATTTTAACGTTTTTCAAGATTTAAAGTTCTGGCGAGAAAGTCGATTTTTGGCTATCTTTTTAATTTAATCGAATATTTCAATTTGGGAGGGGTTGGCAGACTTCCAGGCTATATTCTGAGTCTTATTGGACTATTTTTGAACTTTTGGATCTCGGTATCACGCGGGAGAAGTGAGCGTAGGAGTTAGGTAAGCGTAGGAAAAAAATTTGTCGGCGGCAAGGGCTGAAAGTTAGGAATGTTAATCAGCAGCCTCTCACCAACTTTTGCTCGCTCTCCTACGCAGCTCCTATTCTAGCAAACGCCCGCCGCCTTTATGTTCCCGCCCTTTGACATGATTAATTAACAGACTAGTTTGCTAGTCTAAGAGACTATAGAAGACAGTCTTTTATATGTATCGTACATAACGATAAACATACGATGAACAAGGACATGATTAAGCTTAGATTGACCAATAAATTCCACCAGGACCAAATTGACGGAACTGGATGCCTAATTTTTTGTTCACTTTAGCCAACATCGAGCCAAGTCGTTCGATTTTCATCTCGTTCATTATCCGTCGAAATTTCGGTACATTTTCCTTCGTCAAATCCAATTCCACTTTTTTGAAGGCAAGATCTTTGAAGAGTGCAAATTCATCAGGTTCTAGTTTGAAGCAAATATCATCGATTATCAAGTGTCTCAATGATTTCATTTTGGAGAGCGTGTTTACGAAATCACCGACATTCTCTTTATTCAAATATAACAGGTTTGTTTTGATGATCCAGATAGGCGAGGGGTAAATCACTGAAAAAAATCACGTACACCTTTTTGAAAAATCAAAAAGAAATCAAAAATCAAAAAGAAATCAAAAATCAAAAAGAAATCAAAAAGAAATCAAAAATCAAAAAGAAATCAAAAAGAAATCAAAAATCAAAAAGAAATAAAAAAGAAATCAGAAATCAAAAAGAAATCAAAAAGAAATCAGAAATCAAAAAGAAATCAAAAAGAAATCAGAAATCAAAAGGAAATCAAAAAGAAATCAAAAATCAAAAAGAAATCAAGAAGAAATCAAAAATCAAAAAGAAATCAAAAAGAAATCAGAAATCAAAAAGAAATAAAAAAAATAAAAAAAATAAAAAAAATAAATCAAAAATCAAAAAGAAATAAAAAAGAAATCAGAAATCAAAAAGAAATCCAAAAGAAATCAGAAATCAAAAGGAAATCAAAAAGAAATCAAAAATCAAAAAGAAATCAAAATCTCGTACACCTAATTTTTAGTGATTTACCCCTCGCAGATAGGTAAGTCGACAAAATGTTTGAAAACTTGGTATTTCAATTGTGAACTATAATAGCACTGAAATTCAAACCTGTTTAAATATTTGAATTGTTTCAACACTCACTAAACTTGAGTAGCTTCTCCCACGTCACAATTTACTGCTTGACATGAAAGAAATTTTCATATCATAGCGAACGAAAATTTCGATATCCTTGACAGTGAACTTATATCTGTCTTTCGTTCTCGTTACTAGTAACTCTTCGTTACCACTGTTATCATAAGTAATCTGGTACCCCTTTGAATGGTCGAAAACAGATTGAACAATCTCCCAGAGATGATATAATCTGGCAAAATTCTTCAAAATTATTTTCGGTGAATTTAAGACAAGTTGTGTACAATTTATCAATGTAAACTTTCGGAGGAGTTCAGGAGACCATTGATGCATACTATCATCGTGGTTGACAATTAATTTGAGATTTGGTTCAGGAACTTCAAAGTTTTATATCTTCGGTAAATTGGTTTCGACCAGCGTCTTTCCAAAGTTAAGTCATACATTCTTTTGGAAGTTAAAATATTCTTAAGAAATACACTTTTCTCGAGATGCATAAATTTATTGTTGTCCTCGTTTTCAAACAGATTTCATTGCTTTAAAATTACATATTCACAATGATATTTGTGTTGTTTACACCTCGTGAGACATTTTGAATTTCAAGTACTTTTGTTTTAGAGTTAATGTTTGCCTTTTGGGAATTTAAATTGGTTTAAATGTATAATTTCATAGCAATGAAATTTGTTTGAAAACGAGGACAACAATAAATTTATGCATCTCGAGAAAAGTGTATTGCCAAAATTGAAGGTGAAATATTCTTAACGTATTCTTACTTTTTAGACTTGACTTTTTTACAAACACGAGGAATGAGAGTTTTGGACTTTTAAATGAACATTTGGAGCTAAAGTTACATTTCTGCCTGAAAGTTTATATTCAAGTCTAACAAAGGAAGCATTATGACTGTATTCTTATCAAATTCTGTGAAACTCACCCTAGAGGGTATTCTAAGGGTATTCTTATGATTTGGCTAATTTATATTCTTATAGAAGATATTTTTATTTAAAAAAAGCGTGTAGATGCCGAATGGATAGGCCAATCTCGCACTTATTTCTACCATATGTGTATTTATGTAAAAATCGTAAATCTACCATATGTGTATATTAGAATCCGTAAATCTACTATATGTGTGGATATTGTAAATCTACAATATGTGTAGATATGTAAAAATCTACCATATTAGTAGTTAAGGTATAAATACTATCCAGACAATCTAAAAAGAATGACAAATCACTATTAAAAAGCGACAAAAAGAACGACAAACCTTAACCCTAACTATCAAAGAACGACATATTTCAAAACCCTAACCCTAACTCTAACTATCAAAGAACGAAACGATATATTGGACACCCCCTTCTCGCAGACCGGTAGGATTTTTTCAGCCATTTGGGATAAAATTATTTACCGGACTGGAACTCCATGGGTATTGATATTCCGATATTTTTTATGTATGGCTGGGGATTTCAATTCTTTTGTTTTCGAATCAGACAGCCAGGTGGAATGAAAAAAAGCATAACATTTTGCAGTGAGGATTGTTTTATTTGATTAATGTCAGTGGGGTCAAAAGTTTAAGGATAATTTTCCACCGGGGACGATATTTTGGCCAATTTTGGGTCTGTGACCAAAAGTGGGTCTGTGAGAAGGGGGTGTGTAAAGGGAAGGGGAGCAGGCAATAAAGAAATAGAAAGTTCCGGTTGCAAATGATGGACATTGATGTAAATAATGTTTTTGTGTGGAAAAACACAGAAATGTTAGGAAAAAGTCCAACGGAAATTTGCAAAAAACGGCGATTTCCGTAAAAAAATTTTCTTCAAAACTCAGGCTCCGTGATTTTTTAGGTATTACCATTTTATATCATTGTGCAAAATTTCATGAAAAAATATAAAGTACAGCTCGATCAAGAGAAACCGCTTTTTTGTCGGTGATTCTCGGCTGTTCCGGCGATTTTTAGAAAGTTCCGGCTTCAAATATCAGTATTATTGACAATTGAATCATGCTTGATGTTATCAATAAAGTTTTTATTAAGAAATACTAAGAAAAAGTCCAATGAAAATCTGCAAAAACGGGGACTTCCAGCATATTTCCGGCATTTTGGGCCGGAAATTTTTTTTTTCGAAAATCGGGCGCCGTCATATTTTGAGCATAACTATTTTGCAACACTGTGCAGAAAAGAGTAATGAGAAATAAATATATTCTTTGAAGACTTAACCTCTGATACTCAGGGTAGATAAAGCCTACATAATAGAGTTTAGCCTCGTTTCGGGGTCCAAACCTGTCTCCAGGGTAAAATAAGATTAATTATTAATTAATAAATTATTAGCTTAAAAGCCAAATTCTGTCCAAAGTTAAATCATACATCCTTTTGAAATGAGTGCAAAATATTTAGAGTCCTTCTTCCTAAGGGATCGATCGGACGTTTGTGAGTTTGAAAAGTGGCTTCATTTCGAAAAGTGGCTTCATTTCGAAAAGTGGCCTTATTTACCATCTATCAAGGTTCATCTACACCTCCCTCCCCTTTGGAGATTTAAACTCAATGGTTCCAATAGTTCCAGTATAAAACATAAAATCCTCTTCTACCATAGCAAGGTAATATTTTGGTCAAGTTTTTTCATGAAAAATAGACGCTTCCATTATAATTTAACATTAACTAGTTTTATGAAAGATATTTTTAAATCGAATATGCGGGATAGCTAGATTATCAATACGATGTAAAAGATAAAAAACTACCGGTTGTTTCCTGGGTGCTTGGGAAAAGTGAACGGGAATTTTAATTGAATGTTCGACTCGCTCAAAAGTTCTGAAGGAAGGACCAAGAATTTATTTCAAAAATATCAATTTTTTATCTTTCTCTGGAAAAGAGTGTTTTTATTGTTTCTTAAACATTCGCAATTCACTCGAATCTTTAGATTTCTACAATTCTATTTTTCCCAGAAACTCAAATTAATCTTTCAAGAACAGTGTACACCTTTTTAGAAACACCCACAGTAATTAAACTTGAAAATAAATTAATAAAGTAATTTTCACTACTTTAATCGTAGAAATTTTAGCGAGAGTAATTTTAGCGTATATTAGCGAGTCAGGAAAATCTTGATTTTTTTTGGATTTATTTTAGCGAATCACGATTTCAAAAAGTTTCGCGTGGATAAATTTTAGCGAATACTTGTCTGAGAAAATTTCGCGTGGATTAATTTTAGCGAATCGCCATTTCCAAATAACTTTTTGAGATGTATTTTGGTGAAAGTTCCAGATATAACGGAGGTTCGAGATAAGCGTGTGTTTTTAAGACTACATTTTCTTACAGAACTCTAGGGACCGACAAAAATAAATATCTTTATTAGTTTTCGCAAAAATCGTAAAAGAAAAAGAAGAAAAAAACTGGATTTATTTTAGCGAATTGCGTTTTTGAAAAATTTAGCGTGGATAAATTTTAGCGATCTGTCGATTCGGCGTGTTTTAGCGAGATTAATTTTAGCGAAAATAGGGAAAACTCGCTAAAACGCTAAAATTAGTCTCGCTAAAATTTCTACGATTAAAGTATATTATTAACAAAATAATAATCAAAATTGTCTACAAAAAAACGTAAAATGTATGTTTGATCTCATATAGGTGCGTCAAGTGAATGTAAAATGATGAAATTGCATTGCTAGTGCTGGTAATCAAAAACATAAGGGAGCGGTCATAAAGTATCTACTAGATATTTTGAAAAATCCAAAAAAAATTTCGCACCCCCTCCCCTAACCTGGAAAAAATTTTCGAACCCCCCCTCATAAGGCCCAATATTTTTTCGCAGCCCCCCCCCCCCTACTAGAAAAATTTTTACGCGAAAAAGAATTCATACAGGTGCGGTACAAAGAGTATTATTTGTTTGTATGACAGTTTTTTATGTCAAAATAAGGTAAGGGAGATAGTTTAGCCCTGTTAAGTTAAAGTATAACAGGGTTAAGACAAGAATCATCAAGTAGTTTTCTCTGAGCTTCTGTAAGATTTGGAAAAAAATACGGCTTATTTTCCCCAGTAGCGACCTGGCTTGATTTTCTGGGGGAGCAAACTATGAAATTGGCGCCCCTGGTATTTTTTGTCCCTATTTGCGCCCTCTATTATTAGGTGAAAATATTAAACTGTAAGAGCAGTATGGTTGAAAGTAACGCCCGGAATCTTTGAGTCAAGAAACTTGAAATTTGTTTTTGTAATTTGAAATGTTAAGGTGTTTTGAACAAAGGAGGCGCAACCATGGTTTGCGCCGACGGGCGAAAATTTCAATATTTTTCACCACCATTTTAGCTAAAAGACTGTTTGTTTTGACAAATTTCTTTTAAGAAGTACTTTTTCAAACCACTCTGATGAGCTGTGAGAGCCACTAATCTACTTCCCTCACCTAGCTCAATGTTACAAACCAATAAGGGCAAGGCGATGATGCCCAAATAATGCCAATATGAAATGTACATATATCCAATAAGATAAATTCTGAAAATTTTTGAAATCTTCAAACGTAAAACTATGAAATTAGACATTTTCTCTTGAGTTTTCCAAATTAATGTCTAATGGCGCTATATCATCAAAAGTATTCGAGGAAAAGTAGATCTAGCGCTTTCTTTCTATGCATTTTCAGCCCTATTGAGTAGTGCCGCCGCCGCCATTAGGTTACCAATTTATAAAAGAACTGTGATCAAAGATATTTGGTTGGCCGGGATTGAGGGGCTACTCTTAGGTGCCAAATAAACGGGGCCCCCCCCGCTTGTAAATTTTTCGAAAATTTTCCAACCCCCCCGGACCTTATTAGGACCCTCCCGTTTATTAGTTTTTAAAAATATTTTCAGCTGTCAAAGAGATCTCTTCGAAGGCCCCTTATTTTTTCCTCGAATTACAGCAGTTCTAAGTTTTGGTGGTGAACGGTTATAGGATGACTACGTGATTTAACGTTTTTCTTATGTAACTCCCGTCAATAAAGTACTACAGAGCTGATTTTTGGCATGAAGCAGAGTCTTACGGATACTAAGATACGTGCCAAATTTCGTTTTAAGATATACAACGGTTCGAGAGTTATTTGAATGTTCCGTAGATTAGTAATTTGCGGAGTTTTTGTAATCAGTACGGCACTAAATGCTTTATTGGCCGTAATTACGGTTTAGATCATGGTCAAAAATAGTGTGACATTTGAAAATTGACAATTTTTCAATTTTTTTACACTTCAGGTGATAAATGTGGCTGACATTTGTTTTGACAGCTGAAAATTTACACACTTCAAGTTCAAAGCTTAACCTAGGCTTGTAGTAGTTTGAAAAGTTCTGTTAGGTGATGGTTTGTGGCTTACAACCATTTACAGTTGACTACTTGGAAATGTCAACCACATGTTTTCACGTCGAGTTTTAACCACGATTCATCACCCATTAATAAAATTTTTAATTCTCTATCGTTTCATTGAAATTTTCGCTGTTTTTTTTACACATACCTGGTAAGCCACAATTGTTCTCTAAAAATTGTGACTGACGTAAGCCACATGACAATGTAAGCCACAAAAAATCACCTGATTTAGAGTGAAATTTAGGGATATCTAGAAGAGATATTGTAATCGTTTTTTCTGCACTTTGAAATTCGATCTTTTCCCCTTTTGAGGAAAAAAAGGAAAAACACTATAAACTTAGTGTCAGCCACATTATATCACCTAAAAACCTTTGGTTAAAGATATCATATACAAAATGTCACAAAAACAGGGGGTATTTTTGACCATGTTCTTTACGTAGGTTTCATATTCCCAAATTTAGCATGTAGCAGCATTGATCCATTTTGAAGACATGTGTGAAGTTTGAACATTATACCTCTATTGCTTCAAGAGATATTACCGTATTCCGTAGATTAGTAATTTGCGGAATAAAATTCCGTAAATTAAAAGGCGGAATTTTATTCCGTAACTATAAGCCAAACTATTGATATTTTTGTGAAAATGTAATCCACTTTTTACTGTAGTTAGGACATCCTACTTATCAATAGCTCTATTTTCTTGATCACGATTTCACCTTGAATATTCAAAAACTACAACAGCAAAACAATGAAAAGAAAGACTACACTTTCAATAACACATCAGTGTATTATTTTTTTTATGCTGCAGTTTTTCATTAGTAATTCAACATGACCTCATGATTAAGAGAGGTTCTTTTTTCACAGGATACGTATGGCAGTCTGTGCCACTAACTCGATCGGGAAGATTCTTCCGAAATGGGAAGAACCTTCCCGAACGGGAAATTAACTTGACTGGGTAAGAGTTAAAAAACGGACTTCCAGATCGGGAAGAAGCGGGAAAATAAGGAAAACTCGATCGGGTTGGAACTTCCCGTTTGGGAAGCTTACGCAGTTTTTTTCACAATTTAACAAGATTTCCACGGTAAAGTTTATTTTTCTTTTGGTGAAAATCCTTAAAATTTGATGCTTTTTCACCTCCAAAAAGTTTCAACTTTCGCCGGTCATCGTACAGCTTCGCCGAAGATTCAGTCAATTTTCAACTTCTCAAAGAGGAAGAATCTTCCAAAACGGGCAGAAAAAAATACAGTAAGTTCTTCCCGTTCGGGAAGGTTCTTCCCATCTCGGAAGAATCTTCCCGATCGAGTTAGTGGCACAGACTGTATGGTGAGAATCTTGTTGAAGATTCTTTTTTTTTAAGATATATACATCAAATTATTTTTAGTTCAAAAGCCTTGTATAGAATACTCTCTGTAACACTGTTGTGCATGTCAAACCATGCGATTTTAATTTACTTAGAAAAATGGACAAAAATTTAATTTCACTCCGTGTCTTGTGCGTCCCTTCGTGTCAGTGTCTTTTGTGTCTTTCATTTCAGTCTTTTGTTTTGGTCTCACGTCATTTCTTTATTCAATGTCTCTTGACAATTAATTTTACGCAGTCAATTTAAGTTCTTTTGTATCATTTTTGTCATATAATTAGTTTATTCACACTTAGGCAGTTATCTAGTATTTTCAATTTTTGTTCAAGTATGCATATTTTTCTCTCGATTTTCATGAATCATTAATCAAGCTATGAGAAGCTTTGTGTGTGGTTGCGTCAATATGGAGTTTCATACTTAGACAGTTTTGGTCTAAACTTTCACAAATCAAATTCTATCAACTTTCAACTTTTGTGCACAGTCTTTCACAGTTTCAACATACTGGCTACCTGGTATGTTGTTTTCTGCCTTTGCCTCTCTGTGTTTTTCTGCTCATCAGCCCATTTGGCTCTGGCGTCTGGTCTTAGATTAATTTTTGATATATTTCAGTTAGATTTCATTTTTGCTATATTTTCATGATATTTCTTGTGCGATTTTCACGATACCTTTAAGGTCGTTTTTTATCGATTTTCTCAAGATTTAAGTCAATTTCTGTTCAATTTTCTTGTATATTTTTCGTTCAATATTTACTCACTTAGTTTTGTCATTATTTTTAATTTTCAGTTTGAACAATCGTATTCACTTCAATCGAAAGTTCCAAACTGTGTCAGTTTATTTCCGTGCACAACATTCAAACAGGCAGTACATTCACGACCGTCAACATTCAAATAAAAGTCGTTTCATCATTCAAACAAACAATACGCTAACGAAAATTCATCACCGTCAACATTCATGCAGAGCTGAATCATTCACCTGTTCATTCAAATCAATAACAACGCATGCTGCTCAGGCAGACAAAACGTGTCAACTACAAGGAGCTGAGTTCATCCGAGGACGAAATGGATCCTCCTCATCATCAACCGCACAACACCTCAATAAATGAAGAACGCATTGCCATCGAAGTAATGTGTGACGAGATTCCAGATCTCATAAACGAACATAAGTTCGAAAACGTACAACCAGAGGACCTTAGATCGTTACTGGCAAAATTCGAATTAATGCGGAAATCAATCCGTACCAAATCACGCAGAATTGTGTCATCGGGAGAAGCTTTATCGGACGATCTCCAACTTACAATCAAGACAGGCCTGGATCAAATCACCAAGTACATACAGGACTCGAAGGAATACAACTCCAAGATCACTGTCACCAAGGAAAAGAAACGAGTCGACGAGTTCATCGCGCACAAAGAACAAACACTGGAATTCAATATGCAGTGGGCCAAAGGAGCCATCGATGGGCTGGAACTGAAGTTCAAAAGGATCCCTGCTGATTCAGCATCAATCGAACTCCTGAATTGGCGAAAAGAGATACCATCAAACGAAACAAAGTTCAACAAGATTTCAGATTCCTACAAGGAATGCCTCCAAACATCTACCACTAATGCACTGGTCAAAGCCACAATCAAACAACTTGGTGAGAGATATTTCAAATTAGACACTTTACGTCAAACTTTTATGAACAACTTGAGCATTGAAATAAGTAATCGTGAACTAGATGTACACTCAGAATTCAAACGCAATAAACTGAACATTCATCTTGACAAATTTACTGGGTATGATTCCAAATCAGACTATTATACCTTTCGCTCTAATTTCGAAAAAGTTCATCTATCATCAACTCCCAAGAGCTATCTACCAGATCTGTTAGTCAACAATTACCTTGCTGATCCAGCATACACCATGGTCAAAAACCTTGAGTCGATCGACGAAATTTGGAAACGTCTCGAAGAAGCATTCGGTGACACCAGGATGATGCTCAAGAAAAAGATCAATCAACTCAAATCAATTGAAATCTCAAAGAAAAACCCGGAAAAAGTCGTATCTGATATCAGCAATCTCATCAGCATGATGCAAGAAATGGCAGCTCTGGCTAAAAAACATGATATTGAGGAACACCTTTATTATGGAGACACCCTCACTCACATTCAAAATCTTCTTGGAGATGGCAGAACGACGCGATTCCTTTCAGAAACCTATGAAGATGACTTCACACCCAGAGAAACTTGGACGAAAATGATCACATTCCTTACGAAAGAACGTCGAATAGCTGAACAAAAACTTATCCTTCGAGACGACTCATCAAAATCAAACGACAACAACAAACCAAAGGATTCATCAAAGAACACCAAGGATACGAGGTACGGACATCCTAATTCTTATGTCTCTGATACCTCAAATCCTCTATGTGCTTTGTGTGAAACACCTGCTGGAGTAGATCATCATGTTGCCACATCAGGCCCAGGCCAGACGAGATTAATTCAATATTACACTTGTCAACTGTTTGCAGAAATGACACCTGCAAGTCGCCTCTCCCTTTTGAAATCAAAGGGGTACTGCTTTCAATGTTTGTTTCCAGGTGCAGCCAGTGCATCTGGAAAACACAAGGATGGTAAATGCCAACACGACTTCGTTTGTCCCGACGAATCGCATCAAAAGTATTCAGTCCGAAAACACGTCTTGGTTTGTGAGGAGCACAAGGAGGAGCCTGCCAATGTCGAGTTGCTCGAGAAATTCAAGGAAAGGTTCTTCAGAAATCCAGATCTTCCAAGCTTTACGAAAAACATCAGTTTATCATTTCACACTGAATCGTTCCAAACCGTTGACAAAGATGGAGACAGAGGTATCTACATGCTCCAAGAAATTCAAATCAATCAAAACAAGCTCCTCATTTTCTTTGATAATGGTTGTAGTGACTTTGTTGTCAGCCAAAAAGCAATCAAGCTACTTGGATCAAATGCAATCAAAGCGTCGTCAAAACCAGTCATTCTTGGTGGTGTTGGAAACAGTATTACAAAATCAACACTTGGTCGTTATATCGTCAAACTTCCACTGAGCAATGGAGAAATGGTTTCATTTACCGGACCCTGCATCCCAAAAATCACATCAACATTTCCAACTTTTTCACTCATCGAAGCTCACAAAGACATCGACGAATCGTATTCAAAGGCTGGTGGACTCAAACCATTACCGAAACTTCCGCGCTCAATTGGTGGTGACGTTCATATGATGATTGGCGTCAAACATCTGAAGTACTTCCCAAAACACGTTTATCAAATGCCATCAGGACTGACAATACTCGAATCACTATTTACTAGTTCAAGTGGTGGAAGAGGAGTAATCGCTGGTCCACACCCTTCCTTCCGTTGTTTCAATGTATCTTCAAACTTCACATCAGTTTATCATAATACGATCCATCCAATCAAAACTCCTTTACTCGGGTTCAATGCAGACCACCCAACATCTTTGAAATACTTCCCTTTAAGTAAAGAGGATCAATCGAACCAATCAATCAACATCAACGATCAAAAAGAACATCCAATCGACTCGCCTATCGAAATTCCGTCGAAGACTCGATCGATCAAATCAACTCAGTCACCCATTACAGATTCATCCAATCACATGAATATCGCAATCAAAGTCGATCAAATGCCTCACAAACTTAACATCAATGAGTCATCAAATCAAAACGAGAAAAATAGTATAAAAGCATCAGTTATGTCACAGATCCCAAATTTCAACGAATCAAATCAAATAATACCAAACGATCAAATTGTCAAGTCTTTATCATCATCGCCAGCAACGTCCAACGAAATCACGTCAAACCTTAATCATGTCATTGGTTCTTTCATCCAAAGAAGGTCAAGTATCTCGAAAGCATTCAAACTCACGAATTCAACAGTCAGTCTATCTCAATCTGCAATCTGGATACCAATCATCAATCGTCTTTCAACCAACTTATCAGTATTGTATCCATTCCAAATGGACTTCAGTTGTTTACACGATTCACACTTATCCAGCCTCATGAAATCAACACTGGAAAAATTCCAACTCATCTGTTGCTACTTCTTAACGTCATCCGTCATAGATCAAACGTCTATAAACGAAATCGTCAAATATAGCAGTCTCGTTGTGATTAATTCATTTTATGACCCTGACTAGTTCAAGCTCAGAACTTAACTACCTGGGAGAAAATTGTCATCTTGGTCAACTATGATTAAATTTTTGGCCCATGGTGGGGGAATGTTGTGCATGTCAAACCATGCGATTTTAATTTACTTAGAAAAATGGACAAAAATTTAATTTCACTCCGTGTCTTGTGCGTCCCTTCGTGTCAGTGTCTTTTGTGTCTTTCATTTCAGTCTTTTGTTTTGGTCTCACGTCATTTCTTTATTCAATGTCTCTTGACAATTAATTTTACGCAGTCAATTTAAGTTCTTTTGTATCATTTTTGTCATATAATTAGTTTATTCACACTTAGGCAGTTATCTAGTATTTTCAATTTTTGTTCAAGTATGCATATTTTTCTCTCGATTTTCATGAATCATTAATCAAGCTATGAGAAGCTTTGTGTGTGGTTGCGTCAATATGGAGTTTCATACTTAGACAGTTTTGGTCTAAACTTTCACAAATCAAATTCTATCAACTTTCAACTTTTGTGCACAGTCTTTCACAGTTTCAACATACTGGCTACCTGGTATGTTGTTTTCTGCCTTTGCCTCTCTGTGTTTTTCTGCTCATCAGCCCATTTGGCTCTGGCGTCTGGTCTTAGATTAATTTTTGATATATTTCAGTTAGATTTCATTTTTGCTATATTTTCATGATATTTCTTGTGCGATTTTCACGATACCTTTAAGGTCGTTTTTTATCGATTTTCTCAAGATTTAAGTCAATTTCTGTTCAATTTTCTTGTATATTTTTCGTTCAATATTTACTCACTTAGTTTTGTCATTATTTTTAATTTTCAGTTTGAACAATCGTATTCACTTCAATCGAAGTTCCAAACTGTGTCAGTTTATTTCCGTGCACAACAAACACCCCTAAGTCCATATGATATTAAGCAGATATTCAATGGGTAAAAGTTGGTTATTGAGATTTATTAACCTGAGGTGATGTAATATTCAACGAGGCGAAGCCGAGTTGAATATACATCACCGAGGGTTAATAAATCCAATAACCAACGAAAACCTATTGAATATATGTTTTATTATATACCTAGAGGCAAAAACAAAACATTAATTATGTCAATAGTTAAATGTTTCACTTAAAACACTCCCATAATCGAACGTTCGAACGTTTTTCTTTTTTAATGATTTTCTTAATTACTTTGAGTCATTAAATTTGTTTATGAAATTGACAATAGATTTTTTTTAATGAATTTCTTTGATAACAACAAAAGCGACAAAAAAAATCAAACTTTGAAAGCAAAATTTGAAAAAAAATTCTACCGTGGTATAATAGCCATGGTATATCAGGAATTATTCAATGGCTGCTTTTGCCTACAGGTATATAATAAAAGCTATGATGCTAGTTTTTAGAGTTTTAGTTTTTATTATTTTTGATATTATTTTTTGTTATTTTACCCTGCGGAAAGTTATATTGAGCAGTAATTTTGATCAGCAAGATTTTTTAAAACTGTTATAAAAGTATCACAAAATCGAGTACAAATAATGACTTTTCAAATACCCCCAGGCGCTTTTGGAACACCTCTGTCTTTCTAATTTTTCAAACATTCTCACTAGCAATAAATTCAACGTAAATTGTAAGGTCCTATTAGTTTTTCTTTTTTTGTAATTCTGCATTAATAACGGAGTAGATATTTCTTCGCTTTGCGTTCCGCACACCCTATTAAGTTGATTGATTTTGCCAGGCAAATATTTTTGTACATACCATCAAGCCCATGGTTTTCAATATCCACCAATTTCTTTTCTTTGTTTCGAATAATAATTTTCTCTACATTCATTTGTGCGATGATTGGATGAAACTCTGCAATATTCTCTTTAGTTAAACGTAAACAAGATAAAGAAATCGATTTGACTGGTAAACTTTTGAATATTGCTAGATCATTTGGCTTAAGCTTACAACCAGTGAATTGACGATTGATTGAAAAATGACGAAGAGCTTTGATTTTGGACAATGTCCGCACCACTTTCTCAATCTTGTCTTTTTCAGAGATATCAAGACATGAAATATTAAGACGTGTTATCGGCAACTTGGAAAAATGTTCGATTAACGTTAGTGGCAAAGGTTTTAGACCAGTAACAACGAAAGATTTGAGGTGTTTCAGTTTGGCAAGCGCATCAGCCATTTCTTGGAGAGAGCAATCATAAGGTGATGGCTCCCAATACTTCAGACAACATTCTGAAAGCTCAGTTATCTTTATATCATACTTTGCCATTAATTTGATATCATTTGTTGTGAGCCTATTGATGTTCGTGGAATATCGATCGTAGTAGATCTCACAATTTTCATTCTTCGACATAATTTTGCAAAACTCTTCACCATTTTCTTCATTAAATGGAAGAGAGTCCAGAGAAATTTTTATTGATGGGACTTTATCAATGAACATGTCGAGAATGTAGGGTGATAACGGTGATGGGTCCCAGCTGAAGATCTGGTAAATATGATTAATGTCTAGTTTGACAACATTGTATGTTTCTATCACTTGTAAAAGATCATAAACATTTTTGTATTTATAATGACAAAACATGTTTGTATTTATAATGATAGGCAATGTGCATCGATCGAAGTCTTTGAGGCCAAGTTTCCTTGTTACATTAATGTCCCCATATAAAAGTTTGACCTGTGGAAAAGCTGTTTGAATTTCTTCAAAAGAAAATTTCGAAAAATACCATATACTCATTTCACGAATTGGTAAATGTAAAAGCTTTTTGATAAAGTCAGAGTCTTTTCGATCCTCTAACTCACGATAGTGACTGAACTTCGGATAGATTCTGTACCAAATTCTGTCCAAAGTCAAATCGTACATCCTTTTTGAAGTGAGGGAGACCTTTTTGGCATCCTTCTTAGACAGGAATGATATGACATGTTTCAACATTTCATTCGGTAATACGTCAAAACTCATTGTGCTTTCTTGGGAAATTAAATAAGTTTAAGAACCAACCACTCTGTTCAAAGCCCGAATGGCTATATGGAATCTTCAACCTTTCCAAAGCTTACCTTGGAATCGGCAATACGTCAGAAGTCATCAGTCATTACCGAGGTAAAGGTAGTTCTGATCTTACAGCAAATGTGTTTGTAAAATAGAAAATTTGCTCTTGTCAACAACAATTACCACACAAAGATCAAATCCTTTTCACGATAATTTAGTTGATTTCCAAAATCATGCTTTATCAAACCAATGAAACCAATAGATAGGCAGAAACTCCAAGAGCCAAGTTGATTTTTATATGTTTTAAACTTTTTTTTAGGTATTCTAAAAGAAAATATATTGAAATATGTAAACATAGTCGAACGTGCGCACCGCACTGGGCTCAACTTCAGATTTTCCCGTTATTAGAAGGCCCAATTGTAACATTTCAAATATTTAGTATTAGGTAGCAAATATACTTTGTCCGTTTTGGCTGAAATTTGGTACACTTGTTCCTTGGGTGAATACCTGGGGGTGTTTTTATCTTAATTTTTTCATTCTTTTATGTGCGTTAGAATAGTGTCCTCGTCCTAAGAGCCTTTCAAAATAAATAACTTAGGAGAAAGTTCCTCAAACCTTTTGTGGCTTTTGTTCACACAAGTCTCCAAGCTGCCAGCCTCGTTTTGGTGAAAAACTCGTCCCCAGGCCCCAAAAATCAAAATTTTCAAAAAATGAAAAAAAAACCCCAGATATTCACCCAAGGAACAAGTGTGCCAAATTTCAGCCAAATCGGACCGTTTTTAAAGTCTCCAAGCTGCCAGCCTCGTTTTGGTGAAAAACTCGTCCCCAGGCCCCAAAAATGAAAATTTTCAAAAAATGAAAAAAACACCCCCAGATATTCACCCAAGGAACAAGTGTGCCAAATTTCAGCCAAATCCGACCTTTTTTGAAGTGTCCAGGCTGCCAGCCTCGTTTTGGTGAAAAACTCGTCCCAAGGCCCTAAAAATCAAAATTTTCAAAAAATGAAAAAAGCAGCCCCAGATATTCACCCAAGGAACAAGTGTGCCAAATTTCAGTCAAATCCGACCTTTTTTGAAGTGTCCAGGCTGCCCCAAAGTTTTAGCCTCGTTTTGGCGAAAAACTCGTCCCCAGGCCCCAAAAATCAAAATTTTCAATATTCTAAAAGAAAATATATTGAAATATGTAAACAAAAATCAATGAAAATTCAAGAAATCTTGAGATACCTTATCTGGGAAAACTTCGTCGGGAAAAATTTTCATCGGGGAAAAATATTCGTCACTTGCTGGTAGTTGGTAAACGCATTAAGGCCGGGGAAAATTTTCGTCGGGGAAAAATATTCGTCACTTGGCCAAAATTTCGTCACTTTTCCCCGACGAAGCTTTTCCCGATAAGGTAAACAGGAACGAAAATTTAGCGGCAGCGCAAAGCTTTTAGAATCGGGAAATGTTATCGCGTTCATAATAAAAACATTTTATTATGGCATCGATTGTTAAAAATGTATTTCCTTTAAAAAATCCAGTAAAAATAAATATAAAATCTGTCTTTTGTTGGTGATTTTAATTTTTTGGAGCTGAAAAAGAAAGATGTCAATAGGTTAATTTCATTCTATGGGTCATTAAAATTTCAGTTAAAAATTTGATACCGGGTGCGCCACAAAAAAGTTTCTCTCTTTGAAACTAAATTTCTCAAAATCCAAAAATTTTAAAAGAACCACTCCCATTTCATTGGAAAGAAAAAAGATAAACTTAAATTTTGATGGGTCATTTATTAAATTCGGTTCATTAGATCGAAAGTTATGCTCAATTGAATAAAAAAGTTACTTTCAGAAAGTGCTCGGAAACGTTGAAAATTGACCTATCAAATTTGTATTTAAAATTTGGTAGTCGCAAAAGCCCTTACATGATTAAGAACACATAAATTTTGAAACTGAAGGGTCAACAAGAGTTTAAAATATTCATCAAAATAAATTTAATTTACTTTTACCTAAATTTTCCTCAGATTTTTGGTTATAGACCGGAAAAAGTCTATGTAAGGCTGGATTAACCTCGAAACCCATATTTGATGTATAAAGAATTTTACCAGATTTTTTGGCCTTTTTCGACGAATTTTCTTCCTTTTATTGAAATTCAACCTTCCTTTATATAACAAAAGATTATTTCGAAAGCTAATTATCATTTTTTAATGACTGATTCGAAAATACTGATGTATCATGTAATTATGCTTCTGTTTAATTTGATAGGTCTATTTTTAACGTTTTCAAGCACTTTTTGAAAGTAACTTTTTTGTTCAATTGAACATAACTTTTGATCTAATGATTCGAATTTAATAAATGACGCATCAAAATTTAAGTTTATCTTTCTTCTTTCCAATGAAATAGAAATGGTTCTTTTAAAAATTTTAGATTTCGAGAAATTTAGTTTAAAAGAGAGAAAATTTTTTGTGGCGCACCCGGTATGATACAGTTGAGGTTTGCAGTTGAGAAAAAATTTCCGAGAATGAAACTTACCTCCGAAAGCGTCCGGCATTCGTTCAATGCTATATCTGAAAAAAAAAAATAAAAAAAAGCAATTAAACATTCTGGGTCGTTGATCATTTGAAAGATAGAGTTATGAAGGTGGGGGAGGCTTTGGAGGTGGCAGTAGCGTCCAGTACCACCATTAGAAAATGTCTGTATGCCGGATTCTCCTTGTAATCTCAGTTATAAAATGATGAATGAATTTTCACTTCCGAAGAATATCTTACTTATGTTTGGACAAATACATGATAGGGATTCCAGGAACTTTTCGTATCCTCCTTTTCAAATCACGATCACACGTCGCCACGATGTAACATTTGTGCTGAAAATGAAATAATGAAAATCCCTTTTCAACAACCACATATAAAGGTACATATTGGAATCTTTATAAACTCGAACCCGTAAGGGGAGCACAAATTTGTTCGAGTTAAAGAATTTCGAGTTACGGAGTAAGATTTTTAAAGCATTTTCAACTGAATGGACGAGAAAACTTTTTCAAGTTGTGGAGACATTCAAGTTATAGAGGTTAGAGTTAAAGAGACTCTATTAGCTCCCTGGCTCCAAAGGATGACATCATTTTTACCTGTGAAATTCGGTTAACAAGACAGTCATCGGCATACGTCCCTTTGTGCATACACGGTAAACGTTCGAAACGAGGATCTTTTGCCACTCTACGAAAAAATGTATAAAGTACAGAATGATTATTAACTATTAATTATTATTAGTGACAAGATCTTACCTTTTATCTGACTTTGGGTTAATTTAGCCCAAGAAACTTGTTTAGCCATAAGTGAAATAGAATTTCTCATCACGATATCAATAAATGCTTACCTTAGAGCAACACGATAATGTGATCCCAGTTTTTCGATTTCAGCCATCACACAATCTGTGATGTAGGGGATACCTGTTTACAGGGGATAATAAAAGAAGTTTAAGACCATCGTTAATTTCTTCTTTAAAGATATTCTTCTTTATGGCATAGAAAAGAGGCGCGCCTCTATGCTGACATAGCAGAATAAACAAAAAGGATTTCTTAAAATTTGTGCTGGCGCAGCGCCAAAAAGGAGAGAATGTTCTTTCTCTTGTTTTAATATGGGGTAAGCAAATTGATGTTAATTCGCAGATGTAAGCATAGATGCGGAAAGTTATAATAAGCTTATTTTAACGGTTCGATGGAGATGGAGAAAACCTCATAGACCCTCATAAGGAGATGGGAAGGAAAATATCTCAGGTAAAGTCAATTGAGAATACACATATTTCCTATTAGCAGATTCATACAAAAGTGACGAAAAAACGTCGAGTAAACAAACTTTTGATTCGCGGAGGCATGTAAAGATTACCTCATACTCTGGATATTTTGAAAAAATATGCTTGTATGTGCAATATTTTAGCCAATCAGAGACTTTCTCGACGTTTTTCGTGACTTTTTTACATGAATCCACTAATAGGAAATATGTGTTTTACAAACTCACATTTTGCGTAAAGACAATCTACCATGGATTGAAAGATATCTAATTTGTGTTGAATTGAAAAATTGATGAAATTGGTGTCCACCAGCACTCTGTACGGAGGGCCTAGTTGTGTGTTGTATTGGAAAAACAATGCTGAAGATGATTGCTCCCTGTAAAAAAAAAAATAAAAGTTTGGTTTAGATGGAAAATGAAGTGCTGCGTCAACCTCCTCGGTCTAGGAAAAGTAAAAAAAAATCTTTTGGGTGATATTGGGTGAATTCAAGGTGAAAAACTTCAATGATATAATTTATTATTGAACTGTTGCAGCTTTTCACCGTGAATTCAGCCAAAAACTTTTTCCTGCACAAATTGAGCGAGTGGAGAAAATAGCAAAAACTAGAGTTCAGGCTAAAGTGTAGTTATGAATGAAAACTACCAAAAAATGACATGGCTATGTTGATTCTTACACTCGGCGAACTTTGTTTTCTTCCTTCTTTTTAAGTTCTGCTTCTTTCTTTTCTTGATTTGCTTTTCTGAAAAATTAAAACGGGAAAAGTCCTTGATAAGGCTGACTCCTCTACCAACCAGAGGCGCACTTAAACACGATGAAGAAATCCCCCTCTCTCTTCAAATTTCAAAAGGACTGAATAGTGTTTACACTTTGATATTCGCGTTTAAGTGCGCCTAGCAAAATAAAGACGTTTATGTGCGTCTAAGTGCGCTTAAGTGCGTTTAGCGAACGTACTCACTAGAAAGCAAAAGTGTGTTCGACGCACTTAAACGCACTTAGACACACTTAAACGCGGTTTTTTGCACAAGTGAGGACCAAGCTTAAATTGCTTAAAATTGAGTAAATTCAGGCCCAGCATTGTTCTTAAATTGTTCTTACGATTCTGAGCCTCATCATTCTTATGAAATTGTTCTTATATAAAAATAGTGTACAGTTAAGGTCTTACATTCGTTGATCTTTTGGGTTGATCATCCGTTTGACGGCTGCAAACTTTCTTGATTTCTTTGCTTTACCCTAAGGTAATTAAAAAGTTGTTTAGTATGGAACTAGTGCTGTTGAAAAGGTACTCCAAAGTGGAATATTTTTTTGAAGGAAATCGGAAAAAAATATAAATATTGGTTGTTTGATATGATTGTTGTGGGAAAGGTACTCCTAAGTGGAACATTTCGAAAGAAAGAAAATAAGAGAAAAAATTGGCAATCCACAAAGTTGTACTATTCAAAACCCTCAAACCCCATTTAATTTTCTACACTGCACTTGAAAATTCAAATTGATTGAAATGAAAGTTAGGGGAACTTACCATTTTTTGCTCTTGTTTGCGTCAAATTCAGTTGATTTGATTATGGTTACTTAGCATTTTTCATTTTTGTTTTTCCGTCAATTTTCCTTTTTTTATTTACTTTCTTTGTTAAACAAAAAAATTCTTGATTAGCAAAATAACATACACGTTTTTTTTTTATAAGGAACACGTTTATAAGGAACTCGAGGCTGAAAGTAGTCCAAAAAATAAGGAATTGTTAAGGAACTGCTCAGGCTAAGAATAAGAAAACAAGTTCTGAGGAACAGTAAAAGTAAGAGTTTTCACTTGAACTAGCTATGTAAATAAGGAACTCAAAAGGAACTTTGAGGCTGAAATTTTCTGTAAAAATAAGGAACTCCAGGCTCAGAGCAAAGTTAAGGTTCCTTATATAAAAAAAAACGTGTATGTAAACAAAATTATTTCAAATTTTTAACAAAACTTAAAAGCAGTTTTTCTAGAAACTACCTGATTGGTCTTAACATTAAAAACAACTCTGTGCAGCGCAGGGATAAACTTCATAAAATTTGAAATGTCTAGCTGGTACATCAAAACACTACTTGGTATGAAAGAGATCTTGATATCATATCAAACAAAAGTCTCGATGTCTCGTATAGTGAATTTGTGAGCGCGAAATATTTCCCAAGGGACTGTGTACCCATAATCACTCTCATCTGTTTCAGTTTCAACGTGGTAATGGTCGTCTGGATCTCTCATGACATGTGTAAAAGACACTCGACACTTCTTTGGTAAGACAATCTGGCAAAATTCTTCCACATTCTCATCCGTGAATCGGAGAGCATTGAATGAGATTTCGGAAATGTTTTTGGATGCACTTTTAAATGAACATTTGGAACTAAAATTCCAGTTTTGCCTCAAAGTTTAATTTTTAAGTCTAACAAAGGAAGAAGCTTTTTTTCTGTTAACCAAATATAAAATATAAAATATAAAACTCACCCTACTGGGTATTCTTACGATTTGGCTAATTTTTACCCTGATATTATTATAGAAGATATTCTTATAAAAAAAGCGTGTATTCGACCTATTTTCTTGGTTAATAAATTACAAAGCCTTTGAATGGCCCGGTAGTATATGGTAATGGGCTCTTCCAGAAAATGTTCGAATATGGGGGTGGACGATAAAGAGTGTTCGAGGGTAGTGAAAAATCTACAAAATTTGCCTTGTGCGAGGGAGGGGGGGGGTAAACTTGCTCTGTTTGGGGCTAAACTTGCTCTGTTTGGGGGTAATTTTGCTCTGTTTGAGTGAAATTTTGAATTACGGGGAGTCAGCTGGTGCTTGTCCAAGGGGTTAGACCTGCTGTCAGGGGGTCAAAAGTCACAATGTTGTATTCTATATCCCCATATTCAAATACTTTCTGGTAAAGCCCGATATGCTTTTAATTGTTTTTGGAAGGTAAAATAGGACGAAGCAATGTTTTCATTTGAAAATAAGGGATTGCAAATCTGTTATTCATGTTTGTTTCCCACTTTTAATTATATTTTCAACTCCAAGTAGTTTTTTTGCTGTTTGGAATTTTGGTATTTCCTTTCAGAATGGAGATCTCGTCAATTGCTCCTAATCTACATCACTGGACTCAGCGCCATAAAAAAATATCAGAAAGCAAGGTACAACCAGAAGTAGACTCTAGTCTAAAGCACATCTTTCTTGTTATATTGACCAATAACCAGGCCCAAATTGATGGAACCGAATTCCTAAAGTTTTCTTTTTTTCATTTGTCATGGCGCCAAGTCTTTCGATTTTCATCTCACTCATAATTTGTCGAAATTTTGGAACATTTTCCCTCGTCAAATCCAATGCAAAAAATCGTATCTTTTTTACAGGTAGATTTTTAAAGAGTGCAAAATCTTCCGGTGTCAATTTAAAGCCATTCCAAACCATGTGTATATGTTGAAGTGTTTTTATCTTAGAGAGTGCGTCCACGAAGTCGCCGACATTGTCTTTGTTCATCTTCAGTAGGTTCGTTTTGATGCTTCGGATGGGAATGTCAACAAAATGCTCAAACGTTCTGTGATCCAACTTTAAGCCACTCTCTTGAAATTCAAAACATCTAAGATAAAGCAACCGTCTCAACGCCGGCACAAAATCCACTAAATTTGAAAGGTCTTTTTGGTATTTTAACATACTACTTGACATGTAAGAAATCTTGATATCATATCGAGCAAAAGTTTCAATATCGTCGCTTGTGAATTTGTAAGCACGAAATCTATCCCCCTCGGCGCTAATTTCATCTTCGTCATGATCATGATCTTCGGTCCGCTTCTTCAGTGGAAAACAAACCAGACAATTCTTCAGAGATGAAATGATCTCGCAAAACTCTTCAACATTTTTTCTCGTGAATCTAAAGCAAGGTGTGTTTATTTCGGAAACATGAACTTTACCGACCAACTTTCGAAGGAGTTCAACAGACCATTGTCGCATCATTTTATCGTGGTTGACAATTAATTTGGTTATATAGCCCGCCTCGACAACTTCTAGCAGCGGCTCAAACTCTGCATCTGAACGGATTTCCAGGGCCCTTGTATGAACAACAAGGGGAGTTTTCAACCGCAAGAGACTCTTCGGACTCCAGTACTTGTTTCTATCGCAATCTATATGCAAAAGTTTGAGATTAGGTACAGTCTCAACGATATCTTCCCATTCGCATTCAAAATCTTGAATTCGAAGCTCGCGAATGGGAAAATGCGAAATTTGTTTCAGGAAAGACAAGCTTTTAGGGTCTTTGTAAGTAGGTTTGCACCAAAGTCTCTCCATAGTCAGCTCGTACATTCTTTTTGAAGCAAGGTTCAGATTTTTGGTAGTTTTCTTATCGAGGTAAGATATAACCATTTCTAAAAGTTCGTTCGGTAAAATGTGGAAGTCCATCATTAAATTTCTTGTTTCTAAAACTAAAGAAAAATCTGACTAATTGTAAACGTTAAAAGCGAGAAAAAACTTGCTTAAAAGGTATTTTAGCACATAAAAACGCAAGTTAATCAGTTGTGGATAGAAATAAGCTTTAAAATTGCCGTATCATCAGAAAAGCCACACTCTTACATTAAAAATAAAGAGAGAAAAAAACTGACAAGTAAATCATAACAGCGAACAACAACTAAACAGTTATTGTTGTTAAGTTGTCGTTATGATGAGAGATTAGAATCTCTCGTTTCAAAAATTGATCCTGACATTAATAAAACGCTCTCATGGAATAAAAAAATCTATCTCTTGTCTTTTTTAAGTAGGCAATCGATTCCACTGGATCAAATTTTAAATAGTTCCAAAATTTCTCCTCGTGCATTCGTCAAAATCAGACGGTGCTATCGTACAGTTAAGAGATATCAAAAGCCAGAAATAATCAAACATGGCATTAATAACAGTCGCGAAGAAAGCGGCACTAGAGTTTGTAGCAAACGGACGATAACAATTTTACAAAGTCTAAGACCGTTTAACTCTACCGTCTGAAACTATTTTCAGCAAAAAAAACCGTTCCCGATTTTTCTTCGGGCTTTGGCTTTATTTTTTAGATAGTGATTTGTCTTAGACTATAAAACTTCGAAGCTGTTAAAAATCAATCTTTTTCACTAAAAGGATTTTGATGAGCGGCAAATTCTTCAGGACTAGCGTTGAAGCCATTCCAAAGAATGTGTTAATGTTGCAGTGATTTCATTTTGAAAATAGTTTCCTGTTGTTATTCACAGACTCCTCAAGTAACGTGTTCCAATCTTTTTGGAGAAAACCAAAAGGGTAGTGTTTATTTAATTTCATATAATTATTATGTAAATAATTTCTGAATGACTTATCAAAAGAGTTTGTATGTCTTGCAGTGACAAATTACCGCAAGAGAACTACAGCTCGGAATCAGAGGAGGAAAATTTCTTTGTTTTCTTACACCTGATCCATATGTCAATAACAAAAATCCTTACCATCCTTGGTGTATATTTATTCCACATCAAATGACATTGGATTTCGGTGGAACAATCAAATAGAAACCAAATCAATTATCATTCATCCAGCTTGTACTTTATTTTATATTCTCCAATTTTTTTAAGGTATTTCTTTTTTTTATGACTTAAACGAGAAACAACAAGCAACATGCTGAATGGACCTACCTGATGATGAAACTTAGATAGCAATAAGGAGAAAAACAATCATTAAGAAAATATAGCGGTTAGCGAAAATGCATTAAATGTCATAATTGATTATTGATGGGGGGAGGGGTTTAGGGAAAAAAGAAATAGAAAGTTCCGGTTGCAAAATTGCTAAAGTTTTATTGACAATTGAATCATGCTTGATGGTGGCATTGTTATCAATAATTTTTTTAAGTGAAAAAACAAAGAAATATATGGAAAAAGCCCATTTCAAATCTGCAAAAACGGCGATTTCCGGTATACTTCAGGTATTTTCGGCCGGAAAAATATGATTCTTAAAAATCCGAATCGGCCACAATTAGGGCATTGCTGATACACATCTTTGTGAAAAATCGGGAAAAACGATTAATGAAATCTCGACAAAATGGCAACAAACCGGCTTTGACGGCATATTATCGGCATTTTTGGCCGAAATTTTTTTCTTCAAAAATCAGGCTCCGTCACGTTTTAGGTATTGCCATTTTGCATCAGTGTGCAAAATTTCATGAAAAAATATTAAGTACAGCTCGAGAAATTCAAGAAAAACCGAACATATACTACAAAACATTACTTAAACATAAAATATAGTCCCTCCCCCCGCTAGGAACTAACGTTATATCGCCAGAGGTACTAGACTATGTAAAAAATAAATAAACAAGTAAATAAAGAGAGAAAAAAAATCTTGGAGAAGGAAGCTACAATTGTTAGGTAAAAGCCTAAAATAAAGCACCGCTAAACCTTCCAGTTTCGTTAAGAAATTCAACAACAGAACAAAGAATAGATTTATTTAGATTTGAAGTCAAACTTTCATCCCCATATAATAAAAGCCGACAGAAAAAAGGAGGGTTAAGTGGCGGATGAAAAATAATGCCTAGGGTCTGGAGTTTGTCGAACAAAGATTGTCTTGCATGGGAATATATAGAGCAGTGCAGAAGAAAGTGCTGAGTGTTTTCAACAGAGTTAGTTCGGCAACCACAGAAAGGGTCTAAAGTGTCGCGGAAGCCATGTCTAAATTTATGCTCGTTGAGATGGCTGAAACCGACCCGAAGTCGATTAAGAAAGATTACTCCTTGAATGTCAGGAACATCAAAAACATGAGATTGCTTGGGTCTCAAAAATTCATAGATTGGTTTTTTGAAAGTTTTAATTGAAGGTAGATCTCGTATATTACCTCCTAGAACATTCCACTGAGATATGCAGTACGGAAAAAAAGTGTTACGGAAACGCTCAGTTCGTATATTAAGAGGATAAATAGGATTTCTTGTTCTAAGGCCACCTGGTGCTGTAAGTCTTACTGGCAGGTAGTTACGTAAATACGAAGGGGCTAAATTGTTAATAATTCCATAGAAGAATGTCATTCTTCTAGAAAAGCGCCTGTCAGCAAGACTTTCAAGACCAAGTTCTGAATATAGTTTTTCTTGAGACGTTCCACGAAAACAACCTGTTATAGCTAAACAGGCATTATATTGAATAGATTCAAGCTTCTGCACAAAGGTAGCATTTCCTGGGCGGTCATATACGATATCACCATAATCAAGATGAGGCCTAATGAAAGATTTATAAATAGTTAGCAGAGATCTCCTAGGCACATGCTTGCGAAGTCGGTTAATAAGACCGTTTTACCGGCGATATTCGGCTGTTCCGGCGATTTTTAGAAAGTCCCGGCATCAAAAATCAGTTGTATTGACAATTGAACCATACTTGATGGTTGGCATTGTTATCAATAATGATTATGCGTGTAAAGACAAAGAAATATCAGGAAAAAGTCCAATGAAAATCTGCAAAAACGGCGATTTCCGGTATATTTCTGGCATTTTCGGCCAGAAAAAAATTTTTCTCAAAAATCGAACTCGGCCATGTTTTGGGCATTGCTATTACGCATATTTGTGCAAAAAATCAGAAAAAACTAATGATGAAATCTCGAGAAAATGCCAATAAAACCGGTTTTTCCGGCATATTTCCGGCATTTTCGGCCGGAAAAAATGTTTTTCGAAAATCGGGCTCCGTCACATTTTAGGTATTGTCATATTGCATCAGTGTGCAAAATTTCATAATAAAATATAAAGTACAGCTCGAGAAATTCACGAAATACTGTCTTTCCGGCGAAAATAGGTTGTTCCGGCGATTTTTAAATAGTTCCGGCTTCAAAAATCAATTTTATTGAAAATTAAAACATGCTTGATGGTGGGCATTGCTATTAATAATGTTTTTGAATGAAAAAACAACCAGTTATAAGGTAAAAGTCCAATTAAAATCCAGAAAAACGGCGATTTCCGGTATATTTCCGGCATTTTAAGCCGGGAAAAAATTTTTCTAAAAAATCGGACTCGGCCATGTTTTAGGGATTGTTAATACGCATCTTTGAGTAAAAAATCAGAAAAAAACTAATGATAAAATCTCGAGAAAATGCCAAAAAAACAGTTTTTCCGGCATATTATTTTTTTTTTCGAAAATCAGGCTCCGTCACATTTTGGGCATTGCCATTTTGCATCATTGTGCCAAAAATTAGAAAATACTAATGATCCAATCCTGAGAAAAGCTGGTAACAGACGGACGAACGGACGGACGAACGGACAGACGGACGGACATCGGTTAATTTATAGGACCTCCAAGGTAGGTCCAAAAATACAATGTTAAAGATGTTTAAAAGAAACTTTCTAACAGGTGGTCTAAAGAGCGCTAATCTCATAAAAGATCATCCATTCTGCGCTTACCACGCTCTGCTCTAAACGGATATGGCAAATGTAAGTGACGATCTGACCTTTTAGTTCAGCCAAAACAATCAAACCGCGTTGCTTTTGCTTGAAAACGAAAAAGAAAGCGACTGAGTTCTAATGTTTGTTATGTATTTGAAATTTCTAGCATCTAATGGTATTTTTGTGAAACGGATCAAAGCGTGCGAATTCTTTCGCTGGCGATACCGAACGACTTCCAATCTATAAAGTGATTTAATTTTGGAGATTATATTCACAACTTGTAGGACTAATCCTATAGAATATACGCTCACGTTGAAAGCATCCGTTCTTAAATTTTTATTAGCAAGTCTACAAACTATTCAAGGTGAGGATGACAAATTTGATTACAATTGTTCTGGAAATTTTCAAAAAACCGTTTCAATGGAACAGCAAATTTATCCAAATGCTTGAAATGGTTGATTGGGGAAGTTTTGATATCAAAGCGTGTATAAAGCGTGCAAAAGTTACGATATCGTTTACAGTGAACTTGTAGCCTAAGAAAACTCATCTCGTGCTCCATAATCATCACCTTCATAATCACACCAGATTGAGCTCTCTGCTCTGCGTGCGGAAAAACAAAATTACAATTCTTTAATGTAGAAAATACCTCACAAATCTCTTCCACTTCTGCATTGGCAGAAATTTTTGAAATGTGAACTTTTCTAATCAATATGTTGAGGAGTTCAGAAGGCCAGTGTAGGGTTCCACTCGAATAGTCGATTAGAAATTTGGCAATGTAGTTTCCAGTTTTTTCAGAATAAGATTTAAATAACATAATGGCAGCTAACCTCTCAGTCCAGGCATACGCGTCGAAGGAACATTTTGGCGGCCCTTGTATTTCGGTGTCCCTTAAAAATCGGCCGATATAGCCCCTTCCCAGTGCAATCAAGCTAATGCTTCCAGCAAATTGTTTGGTACATTCCACCGAGCCCATGAGTTTCCAAACCTATGCTAGATTCTGCCCTGCAAAACAACTGAACTTTTTCGACGTTCATTTCCATGATAATTCGACCAAAATCTGGAATGTTCTTCTTCGTTAAATCCAAAGCTGCCAAATAAATGTATTTCACGGGTAAACCTTTGAACATGGCTAAATCCTCGGGTAAAAACCTATATAGCTTGGTGATCTTGATATCATATCTAGCCATCAATTCAATATCCCTTGCATAAAATAAATAACGGTAGTGTTTCGCTGTTCTTTTATAAACCTTACAATTTTTATTTCTTGAAATAATTTTCGAAAATTGTTTTGCATTCTTTCGAGTTAATGCAAGACAGTCTAAAGAAATTGTTATCTTTGGTACTTATTCATTGATGATCGTTTCCAGTTGATCAGGCGACCATCTAATCTGATATGTATCTCGATAATCCAAAAAATGATTGATAACAAGTTTTACAACGTTACAAGTTTTCATCACTTGTAAAAGCTCATAAAAATGACTTTGATTGCTAACTTCTAGCATATGGGTGTAGATTACCATGGGCATTTTAAATGTAATAAAGTATTTGGTATTGAATCCTAACACCGTGTTTGATTCTAATTGGTCAAAATGTAACAGTTTGAGAAGTGGGAAAGCTTTATAAACTTTTTTACGAGACCATTTCGGGTAATAATATATACTTATTTCACGTATGGGTAGATGCGAAAGTTTCTTGAAAAATCCAACAGTTCGGATTTCTTCACTTATTCCTTTTTTATCTCCACAAAAATGTTATTTTGGTTAAATTTTGTACCAAATCCTATCCAAAGTCAAATCGTACATCCTTTTTGAAGTGAGGGAGACCTTTTTCGCATCCCCCTTAGAGAGGAATGATACGATAAGTTTCATTATTATATACCTGTAGGCAAAAACAGCCATTGAATAATTCCTGATATACCATGGCTATTATACCACGGTAGAATTTTTTTTTCAACTTTTGCTTTCAAAGTTTGATTTTTTTTATCGCTCTTGTTGCATCAAAGAAATTCATTAAAATAAATCGATCGTCAATTTCATGAACAAATTTTATGATTCAAAGTAATTAAGAAAATCATTAAAAAAGAAAAACATTCGAACGTTCGATTATGGGAGTGTTTTAAGTGAAACGCTCAACTATTAACATAATTAATGTTTTGTTTTTGCCTTAGGTATATAATAAAACATATATATTCAATAGGTTTTCGTTGGTTATTGGATTTATTAACCCTCGGTGATGTATATTCAACTCGGCTTCGCCTCGTTGAATATTACATCACCTCAGGTTAATAAATCTCAATAACCAACTTTTTTTACCTATTGAATATCTGCTTAATATTTCATTTGGTAATACTTCAAAACTCGTTAGCATCAATCAAACCATCAATCAAACCATCAATCAACCATCAAGCTTCTTCTATTGACATCGTTTTGTATGGCAACAAACAAACAGCAAGGAATTGTTCTCTTTATTCTATTTTTTTGTATTTTTTCTAAACGAGAAATTATCAGTGATTAGTTATGATGCCAAAGTATTTAAGTGATTAGCTATGATGCCAAGAATAATCAAAAAAGTATTTATATGTTGCAACAACATCAAGTAACTTTCCAAAATATTCTAGATTCAATCGAGTCACCAAGTTTTCTCAAACGAGGACGATTACAAATAGAGAATCCAATATATAATGTTATGAATATATGATTTCAGAAATATAAGAACGTGCGACGAAATAATTAAAACCAATTTATTTCATTCATATAATATTTACAAAAGGCCTCTACTGATCTTTAAAAATCGAAATTCAAATTTAAAAAAACAAGAAGCCCAAGGGCATGAAGGCCCAGCATTAAAAGTTTTGTTTCTAAATAAGAGTGATAAAGTTTGCTTACTCATCAATTTTAATTTACAAGCTTTTTTATATTGAATTGGCACGAATGTGGAGCAAGATTGGTCAGAAAGAGGAAGAGAAAAACATTTTTTTGCTAATATTAGCACGATATAACAAACTGATATGAAACATGTGTCTGACATGAAACGGGAAAACTTATCTATGTAAAAATAAAACTTTTGAGAAATCTTTAACAAACATGATTGTGCTAAAGCTCTAACTAAAGGGAGCAAAAACAAATGATAAAAAGTAAAATTAAAAAGAAACCAGCATCGAAAAAATTTTCCTGCAACCACAGCGGCTGCAGCCTCAGCAGCACTCAAAAATGCAAAATTTTTATATAAAAATCCATAAAAACTGAACAATTTGGAGTTATTGGCTGAAATTTTGTACAGTGACTCACTTTCAGATGCAGATCATAATTCAGTAAGTGTTTTTCCCAAAATGAGGCTATTTCAAGATGGTGTCTGACAGGGTGGCGCCGATAAGCCCTTTTGACCGTTTTGGACTGAAATGGCTTAATTTTCATAGATAAATGTATCTAAAATGTCCTTATTGTCTATTTTTTTAATCATTATATGCTGAAATTGTGTACAAAATTTGAGCTTTTTAGTTCAATTTTACCAGGAGAAACAGGCAAAAGAAACTTGCAAAATCGGACAAAACCGCGATACAAGTTGCAACATGGAGAATGCTCAAAATGCCTTGCGACAACTTTTTGTTTTGATTTCACTTTGTATTTTAAGGACCTGACAGGTCATTCATTTGAGGGCTATGCATGTTAGCCTCCACTGATGCAAGTTACCCGACTTCACGGTATATTGTACAAAAGATTTACAGTGGGAAATTTGAATTTATCGCTGTCCTCACTTACTAAAATAAAAACCCTATTTTGGAACTTGCGTTTTCTCATAAAGAGTGTGACCTTTGAAAGAATTTGTTTTGTTTTCAACTTTGTTGAACGGAATTTTTGTCGAATTTGTCAAACATTTCTTGTTGTCAAACTTTGTTGAACAGAGTTTTGGTCGAATTTGTCGAACATTTCCTGTTGTCAAAGTTTTAAAGGGACATAACAGTACTTGCGAAATTTGTAAACAAACTGTATGCAGCGGATACAAAATCAAAACAAATGTCACATGTCAAAATAAAAAATCAAACCAAATATGGCTAATTTTGATTGTTCAATTGTTTTACAAGTTTGTTTTGGACACGTGATTTTAATTGTTCACTTTAATCACACGTGGTTCGCACAATGTTTATTTTACCACTTTTATGCATAGCTGTCAACTTCGCCTCACAAAAATGCGGGAGAGCTCCAAGTCGGAAAAATTTTCCCCGATAATCCGATTTTTCAAAATCGGAAAATCGGGAAATCGGGGAAATTTTCTAGTAAAATCCGATTTTATTGGAAATTTTTTTCGGGAAATTGGGGAATTTTTCGTTCCGATCTTTCAAAATCCAGAAATTTCGCCGTTTGGATTTTCCAAAATCAGAAAAATTTTGGAAATGCGGGAGATGCGGGAGAAAATCCCAAAAATGCGGGAGATTTGGCAGAATTTTCTTCACGCGGGAGAAATCGTTGACATGCGGGAGTCTCCCACTCAATGCGGGAGAGTTGACAGCTATGCTTTTATGTCCCTTTAAGTGGAACTTAATCGAATACTCACAATTTCAGTGCAGCAACCTTTGAACATTTTGATTAATTATGTCGTCTGGTATGTACTGAAACTAAAATAACTGAGCATGATCGAGACTCCTAGAAAAAAAGCTTGTTTCAAATATAAAATTTCACCATGTAATTTTATGCAGAAAAAGTATCAAAATGTCCAACAATAGTACAAATAGAGGCTAGTCTAGTCAACATCTTGCTGTTTGAATAAATTTTCTTGTCGAATATAAAAGCCTGAACACACATTTTTTCATCGCACACGTTAAAAGTTATAATTATTCTGATAAAATGTCTGATTCCTCTTAATCATCAAGGAGATAGCAAGAGAATAATAAACATTACATAAGAGAACATACCTGTAATAATCTGGTTGGTGTTTGAACCTACATTTTGAACAGTAATGAGAAAACATCGATGAAAACCCTCAAGCAAAATCAGTGTAAAAAATGCAACTTTCAAAATAGTCTTTTAAAGCTTTTAGGTCAATAAGTATGAGCATCCACTTCTGTGGGTGCAAGTCAGAGCTACACTTAACTAATTGAAAAACATTTGAAACAGTAAACTTTCCTTTATAAGTCTCAAGATCCATAAAGAAATCAAAACATTGACCGACAACCAAAACGTGATTCTCAGGCGCCATCTTGGATTCCGTTCGGAGGAAATAAACCCACGGCCGCAGTAGAATCGATATTCTTTACAGCACGCAGCCTAAGACGACCCGAGCAAATCGATTAAATTTTATGCGAATGCCCCCGATTGAATCGCACCAAAAGAGCAACCATGGCACGGACAGGAGTGATAGAGGACATAAAAACAGAACACGGCACGGACTGCGGACAGACAGGACAGGACAGACACACGGAAAGTTCCTCTTGAAAGGCCCCTTCGCTAGCGCTGGGCCAATAATAAAAATACGTTCGGAAATAGAAGAAGTGAATAAATCCGTAGAAAATAGTGGTGCGTAGATTAGTGTAGCGTAAAATTTTCAGAAAAGACTTTTTGATTTTGTCATAGTGAAGTGACATGATCTACCTCACTGCCTCCTCCCCCTAGCGGTTTGCGTGAATACGTGAATGAGGCTCTCCGCCAGTTGCGTGAATGCGTGAAAATAGAAAACAATGCGTGAATGCGTAAATTGAAAAACCTTGCGTGAACGTGAAAATCAAAAATATTACTATTCAATAGAGTTGAGAATAAATCAGCTGAATTCTCTCTTTTGTCTTTGTTGTTTCCGAAATAGACAATTATTTGAGTAAATAATCCATCATAAGACGAACTTTGTTTTGAAATTTAAATGGTTATAACTCTGAATCAAAAGAAGATTTTAAGATCGCGATTTTACCAAAATGAAATCCAGTAACTTTTCTTCCACTTTGACTGAAAATTTTTTTTTTGACAAAAAATCGGAAAAAGGTGAACACATACCTTAATGGGGTAAACTTTCGCGGGGATTGAATTTCGCGGATTCCGCGGATTTGGGTGTTTGGAAGGGCCTCATCCGCGAAATATATCTAAACAATACTCAAAATATGTCAAATAAATACTATTTCAATGGTTACTTGCATCAAAGAAGCGCAAATAATGTGTATTTCAACAACCAATATGCATGATTTGAAAGTAGAAGTCACAAAATCGTGAAAATATTGCCTACCCAATAGTGCCACACGCGAAATTAAGTCCCCGCGAAATTTTTGAATCCCCACGAACGTTTATCCCCATTAAAGTATAAGTCTCAAGAGAGTTATTTGGCGGTAAAATATCGATAACTCGATCAGCGATATATTCTGTTTAAGCCAAAGCTGACCTGATATTTTCAAGAACATTGGATTGGAAATATATACTATATACTCAAACCAGGGATATTTAATAGCGAAGCTGGATACCGCACATTTGATAAAGCCTTGTTCTATCTCTGTACCTAGACATTAAAATTTGATATGAAATTTAACTTTTTTAATTACAAACTTGTGAAATTTGGATTTCCTCTTGGCCAACGATTCTGCTGTTGTATTTATCCTTCACGATTAAAAACTTTTAATTATCAAGAGGGTCTGTAAAACATTGGTGAATGACAATTAAAAAAAAAAGAAAAACATTGTTTATTCTTGTATCTAGGTCCACCAAGGAGACCAAGGAGATCAAATTTTGAAGAGCCCCGTCCCTGTTTAACATTTTATTGAAAGATGGAGAACCTTCCCAAAAAAGGGGCACAACGAGATTAAATGGAGTAAAATTTCCAACCTTTACATAAAATCGTAATGAAAAATGAGTTCGCTTCTTTTATCAATTCCACCTTTCAACGACTAACCTTAAGTCATAATAGGAGAACACCAGTATGAGTTTTAAGCTCATAAATGAAAGGCAAACTGTACTATATGGTTTGGTAGATACCACCAAGCCCGTGTGTTTTCATTTCAATGCCAAGTTCTTCCATCTTACTATGACGTCTGCTACCATCAGAAAAATAAGGGGAAAGCCCAATGTGTTCTACATTCATTTCCATGATAATTCGACGAAAATCTGGAATGTTCTTCTTCGTTAAATCCAAAGCTGCCAAATAAATGTATTTCACGGGTAAACCTTTAAACATGGCTAAGTCCTCGGGTAAAAACTTATAGTCACTCGAACCAATAGAAAAACGACGAAGAGACTTCATTTTAGACAATGTCTGCACTACTTTTTCAATCTTATCTTTTCCCGATATTTCAAATGCGTGAGTGGACAGGGACGTTATTGGAACATTGGTAAAATAGTCGATTGTAGTTGGTAAATGCTCATAGTGGAATTCGAAAGATTTGAGGTGACTTAATTTGGTGAGCGCTTCAGCAAACTTTTGCAACGACTGGTCATTTTCGACAGAGGGTATCTTAAGATAGCCGCTATATAGCTTGGTGATCTTGATATCATATCTAGCCATCAATCCAATATCCCTTGCAGAAAATAAATAACGGTAGTGTTTCGCTGTTCTTTTATAAACCTTACAATTTTTATTTCTTGAAATACTTTTGTAAAATTGTTTTGCATTCTTTCGAGTTAATGCAAGACAGTCTAAAGAAATTGTTATCTTTGGTACTGCATTAATGATCGTTTCCAGTTGAACAGGCGACCATCTAATCTGATATGTATCTCGATATTCACAAAAATGATTGATAACAAATTTTACAACGTTACAAGTTTTCATCACTTGTAAAAGCTCATCAAAATGACTTTGATTGCTAACTTCTAGCATATGTGTATAGATTACCATGGGCATTTTAAATTGACTGAAGTATTTGGTATTGAATCCTAACACCGTGCTCGATTCTAATCGGTCAAAATGTAACAGTTTGAGAAGTGGGAAAGCTTTATGAACTTTTTTACATGACCATTTCGGGAAATAATATATACTTATTTCACGTATGGGTAGATGCGAAAGTTTCTTGAAAAAACCAACAGTTCGGATCTCTTCACTGATCCCTATTTTATCACCAAAGAGATGATATTTTGGTTTAATTTTGTACCAAATCCTGTCCAAAGTCAAATCGTACATTTTTTTTGAAGTGAGGGAGACCTTTTTGGCATCCTCCTTAGACAGGAATGATACAATAAGTTTCAATATCTCATTTGGTAATACGTCAAAACTCATTATGGAATTGTCTTATTTGACAATATTGTTTTAAAATAAAATATTATTCTCTTACCGATCATTACAAAAAATCGTACACCAAATCTCCATTCCCGAGACCATTCTATTGGATCGTGCTACTCAAAATCTCTAAAGAAAAAAAAACAATCAAACCATCAATCAACAAGCAGCTTCTACCAATGCCATCATTTTGTACGGCAACAAACAGCAAGGAATTGTTCTCTTTATTCTATTTTTTTGTATTTTTTCTAAACGAGAAATTATCAGTGATTAGTTATGGTGCCAAAGTATTTAAGTGATTAGCTATGATGCCAAGAATAATCAAACAATTATTTATTTGTTGCAACAGCATCAAGTAACTTTCCAAAATATTCTAGATTCAATCGAGTCACCAAGTTTTCTCAAACGAGGACGATTACAAATAGAGAATCCAATATATAATGTTATGAATATATGATTTCAGGAAGATAAGAACGTGCGACGAAATAATTAAAACCAATTTATTTCATTCATATAATATTTACAAAAAGCCTCTACTGATCTTTGAAAATCAGAAATCAAAAATTAAAAAAATAATAAAAATGCGTCCGGAAATAGAGGGAGTGAATAAATTCGTAAAAAAAAAGGTGCGTAGAAAAAAAAGGTGCGTAGATTAGTGTAGCGTAAAATTATCAGAAAATTTTTTTTGATTTTGTCATAGTGAAGTGACATGATCTACCTCACTGCCCCCTCCCCCCTAGCGGTTTGCGTGAGTACGTGAATGGGCCTCTTCAAAATGTGTGAATGCGTAAATTGAAAAAACAAACTTTGGTGAACATGAAAATCTACTTCGTGATTAAGTGAATGCGTGAATCTGCGATACTTTGAATCTCCCGATTGTCAAACTTTCTCCGACTTTTCCAAAATATTTCCCGATATTCCGAAAAGTAATGGCTGATTGTATCAATTGAGGGTCGGGGGGGGGGGCTCCCCACTAATATGCAAGACTTTAAAATAAATAATCCTTACTGTACCCCGCGTAATCAACACGTTACCTTCATTGTTATAAATCATACCCAAGAAAAATTTCAAAATAATTTACACGATTCCTCTCATAAGACTATGCATGATGAAAAATTACATAAATACGCCAAGAATATCACAATTGTGGAATTTGACAATTATTGAACCCGAGAATGCCTTTTAGAGCTTTTTTAACTGTAATTTACAAATCATCCATTTCCACCATAAGCTCAGAACTTTCCCAAAAAATGGCAGTTTTTGCTTCAGGTATGTTTTACATGTTAAATTTAGGTTAAATTTGGATCCTAACCTAAGAATATATTGAAATGATTTTTCCTGAAGTTAGGAATTTCCTAATGGAAATGGAAACACTATTCGTATAAAAAGCGTGTATTTCAAAAGCGATTGGAGATGGGGAAGTGTGGATAGTGGAGGATGTAAAAAGAAAAAAACTGTAAGAAAAACTCGATTACCCCGTATAATCAAAACATTTCGTTACCACGCCAGTGAATGTTTAGAAGCGAGACGTATCACGCCCAAAAAAGAAGGTACGCGCCCAATCAAAAGGGACCTGTAACCGATTCCTCCAACTACCAAGTTTGGTCAAATATACAGAACGCCATATCAACCAACTTTTGAAACCGGTCAGTTTACCGTATTTACTTGGTAGGTTAGTGACACCTTGATAATCACCAATGTAAGCCAGCATTCCTTGATTGTTCCAAGAAAATGGTTTGTAATGTTTAGTGTTGGTTGCTTCTGCTTTTAACAAGTCACAAATGTAACGCCCTGAAAATGTAAAATACGAAAGGCCACTATTTTTTAATTACAGTAATTAGAGTTTTCACATTCCTTTTCTAAATAAACTTTTACTTTGTAGTGACATGATCAGTCAGTCAAGGAGAGATGAATCTATTTGTTCAATAAGGAGAAAAGTTAATTGGAAATGGAAATGAAAACTAAAGGTTTTTCTACTTTGCTAATTCACTGACCTTGTCTTTCGGCGACTTGAGCAGTACCATTCATGTCCAGTACTATGACATTTATCCTCTGGCAGCCAGCTGCACAGTTCGTAAACATCTCTCTTCCTTTTATCTCCATAATATAAAGCCGTCAATCAAAAATTACAACTAACGAAAATAAAAGTGTTAAAACAAATGTCAATCAAACGACATACGACAAAAAGCCGAAAACGAAAGAGAAATCTCGAATCTTTTCATGCCTTTTATGATAATTGTCGTGAAAAAAAGATTTCTGTTGTTAATTGAGTTATCTGAAAAAGGTAGTGTACAGACACTTTTATCTTTTAGTAAAAACAGAAATTGTAAATTACAAAGATGGAATGATGCTTTCCCACTTTCGAAAGCTAAAAGCATTGACAAAGAGTGAAGTGAAAAGAAAAAGATCAAACATGTTGAAAGAATTTGACGGCGACTGTTTTTTCAAAATTGCACTTTGGCCGAAGTTTATTCGAAGAAAATTCTTTTCGAGTCCTTATGGCGATTGTGATACTTTTGATTTTGTATCTGTTTTTTTCAGGTAAAACATACTTCCTTACATAGTATTAAACACTCCCCCGGTGTAAATTTCAGACCCCCGCCACTGAAATATACAAGTTTCTCGCGAGTTTTTATGATTTTTTGATTACCTCACCAAAAACAAATAGTTTTGTATTGTTCCTTGGTGAGTTCCACTTTGACGATTTTTCGACGTGGAGTAATGTCGACGTGGATTTTATTTTTCGCTACTGCTTAGTCTACTATGTATAGGCTAACTCTTAAATCAATTAAAATGCAATTCAATTCAATTGAATAATATATATTTGCTTTATTTCCAGGAAATGGATGCCCACCAATGTTATATTTGGCGTGGTTTCTGTCATCACATGTAAAAAATCCACGTTGGAAAAAACGAATTTACCAACTTGACTGGTTATTCAAAAACGAATTTTTTCATCGCGATAAATGGTTCTACTTCGATATTTACGAAACAAATAACTTATATATGAACGGTAATAAACGAATAAAAAGCTAGACTGTGATGGTAGTATTTCTAATGAGGAGTGTGCTGGTCCTACATTCATGTCATGCTGCCATATTTGGCCCCATATTTAGTTTGATTTTACTTAACAGACTTAACAAAGAAATTAATTTTTCGGGCCTTTCATTAATTAGTGGATGAATTAATTAATTAAATTAATTGGCTTTTCAATAATTAATTACTCAAATCGAATACATTACACAATTAATACATCACTTAATTGATTGATGAAAATTTGTGATTTTGGATGGATGTGATTTTTTGCTTTTGCTATGTGTGATATTTGCGTGTTTTAATTCTTTTGTTTCTTTTAAGATTTTTACACGTTTTTGTAAGAACTAAATAAGATCCTTTACATTTGAGCCTAAAAAATATTCTTATTTTTGGCATTTTATGAGTATTTTTATTATGTTATTTACTAAGGATTTACATGCTTTATAGTTTCCCAAGACTCATGTTCTTATATGCTTTGTTCTTTGTAGAAAAAACAACGTGTACAGTATACTACACTACATTCATACATAATCTTTTGATGTGCTTTTAAATTTGTTAAAAAGGCGGTCGGTTGATTGGGTTTTTTCTTGCTACCGCTCACGAAAATTAGATAAATAGATTTGTTCTTCTGCACGTGGTGAAAATCGTGAAGATCTTTTTTTGGGTATATTTAATGACAGCTTCCCAATTTTTAACCGAATCCTATCAGCGGTTAAAATATAGATGCCGGTCAGATGGGTTTTATTCACAAGGGGTTAGGTTCTTACTCCTGCGAATATTTTTAGTTTAGAGATTATTTACTTTATCATCAATAGTAGCAAAATTAAGTTGTATTATCTTTTTTATCAATGTAAATACTATGTTACAAAAAAATTAGTATTGAGATTCTTTATAACAGATTATGCTATGGGTCCTCATCCGAATTTTATTGTTAAGAATTTGAGTCGTGCAACATTACGGTCCTTCTTTCACCCGTGTTAATATATTGTAACATTTATCCTTTAAAAACAGGGCCGATCGAAAATTATTTTTGGCCATGCATTAAAAGAATGATCAATTATAACAATTGAAATTTAACAAGATGACAGCGTAAAAAAATATTCTTTGAATTCCCCGTTCTAATTTCCCAATTATTACACCAATAATATAATAATGAATGAAATAAAATTTTCAACGGCTGAAACTTAAAACGTCGTCATTTTAAATTCAATTGAAAATGAAAAAAACATCTCCAGGTAATCGATCGTTAAGACACATATCAATAACTTAAAATCTTGACCGGATAGGTGAATTTACGGACAGTAAGAACGAAAAGGTTAAATCATTATAGAGCCAAATTTTTGGGAATGTTCACAGCCCTTCTAAATTTTTTGTATCCTGCTCAGCTGCTGCTCACCACGTGTCCCAAGTCAACTCGACAAACATAATAATTACTGATTGACGTCAAAAAAGTTAGCAATCTTCAGAAAGGTGTCAAGATGATAGGAGCAAATCGAAGCAAACAAGTGTAATTGACTTCTATTTTCATTGTTACCTATGTAACAAATATTTTAATTGTTTCGAAAAAAATGTTAATTATGCTTGAGGTTAGAAGCAAATATATAACTTATGTCAAAACTTCAGATAATAAATTACAAAAAACAATGAGCCTTTTGTTTAAAAATCAATGCTCGAATTTGAATGTAAAATTTTTTTCATTTTTTCCCATGACATTTGCTGCTGGCTGCACGAGCAAAACCGTTGGACGGAATCTGCCGTTGGCACGGATTTTGTGGGGTACATATACCTATTTACCTTTATACCCCATAGCACCACGTGCCAAAATAGCCAGGCCACGTGTGTTATATTTTGTTTTTTTCATTTTTTCCCACGAAATTTGCTGCTGGCTGCACGAGCAAAACTGTTGGACGAAATTTGCCGTTGGCACGGATTTCGTGGGGTACATATACCTATATACCTATACACCCCATAGCACCACGTGCAAAAATAGCCAGGCCACGTGTGTTATATTTCGCACTTTTTTTTCCACAAAATTTGCTGCTGGCTGCACAAGCAAAACCATTGCACGAAATCTGCCGTTGGCACGGATTTCGTGGGGTACATATACCTATATACCTATATACCCATAGCACTATATGCCTATATACCCCATAGCACCACGTGCCAAAATAGCCAGGCCACGTGTGTTATATCTTGTTTTTTTTTATTTTTTTCCCACGAAATTTGCTGCTGGCTGCACGAGCAAAACTGTTGGACGAAATCTGCCGTTGGCACGGATTTCGTGGGTACATATACCTATATACCTATATACCCCATAGCATTATATGCCTATATACCCCATAGCACCACATGCCAAAATAGCCAGGCCACGTGTGTTATATTTTGTTTTTTTCATTTTTTCCCACGAAATTTGCTGCTGGCTGCACGAGCAAAACTGTTGGACGAAATCTGCCGTTGGCACGGATTTCGTGGGTACATATACCTATATACCCCATAGCACTATATGTCTATATTCCCCATAGCACCACGTGCCAAAATAGCCAGGCCACGTGTGTTATATTTCGTTCTTTTATTTCACGAAATTTGCTGCTGGCTGCACGAGCAAAACCGTTGGACGAAATCTGCCGTTGGCACGGATTTCGTGGGTACATATACTTATATACCTATATACCCCATAGCACTATATGCCTATATACCCATAGCACCACGTGCCAAAATAGCCAGGCCACGTGTGTTATATCTTTTTTTTTTTTTTTTCCCACGAAATTTGCTGCTGGCTGCACGAGCAAAACTGTTGGACGAAATCTGCCGTTGGCACGGATTTCGTGGGTACATATACCTATATACCTATATACCCCATAGCACTATATGCCTATATACCCCATAGCACCACGTGCCAAAATAGCCAGGCCACGTGTGTTATATCTTGTTTTTTTTTTATTTTTTCCCACGAAATTTGCTGCTGGCTGCACGAGCAAAACTGTTGGACGAAATCTGCCGTTGGCACGGATTTCGTGGGTACATATACCTATATACCTATATACCCCATAGCATTATATGCCTATATACCCCATAGCACCACATGCCAAAATAGCCAGGCCACGTGTGTTATATTTTGTTTTTTTCATTTTTTCCCACGAAATTTGCTGCTGGCTGCACGAGCAAAACTGTTGGACGAAATCTGCCGTTGGCACGGATTTCGTGGGTACATATACCTATATACCCCATAGCACTATATGTCTATATTCCCCATAGCACCACGTGCCAAAATAGCCAGGCCACGTGTGTTATATTTCGTTCTTTTATTTCACGAAATTTGCTGCTGGCTGCACGAGCAAAACCGTTGGACGAAATCTGCCGTTGGCACGGATTTCGTGGGTACATATACTTATATACCTATATACCCCATAGCACTATATGCCTATATACCCCATAGCACCACGTGCCAAAATAGCCAGGCCACGTGTGTTATATCTTTTTTTTTTTTTTTCCACGAAATTTGCTGCTGGCTGCACGAGCAAAACTGTTGGACGAAATCTGCCGTTGGCACGGATTTCGTGGGTACATATACCTATATACCTATATACCCCATAGCACTATATGCCTATATACCCCATAGCACCACGTGCCAAAATAGCCAGGCAACGTGTGTTATATTTTGTTTTTTTCATTTTTTCCCACGAAATTTGCTGCTGGCTGCACGAGCAAAACTGTTGGACGAAATCTGCCGTTGGCACGGATTTCGTGGGGTACATATACCTATATACCTAAACACCCCATAGCACCACGTGCCAAAATAGCCAGGACACGTGTGTTATATTTCGTTATTTTATTTCACGAAATTTGCTGCTGGCTGCACGAGCAAAACCGTTGGACGAAATCTGCCGTTGGCACGGATTTCGTGGGTACATATACCTATATACCTATATACCCCATAGCACTATATGCCTATATACCCATAGCACCACGTGCCAAAATAGCCAGGCCACGTGTGTTATATCTTGTTTTTTTTTATTTTTTCCCACGAAATTTGCTGCTGGCTGCACGAGCAAAACTGTTGGACGAAATCTGCCGTTGGCACGGATTTCGTGGGTACATATACCTATATACCTATATACCCCATAGCATTATATGCCTATATACCCCATAGCACCACGTGCCAAAATAGCCAGGCCACGTGTGTTATATTTTGTTTTTTTCATTTTTTCCCACGAAATTTGCTGCTGGCTGCACGAGCAAAACTGTTGGACGAAATCTGCCGTTGGCACGGATTTCGTGGGTACATATACCTATATACCCCATAGCACTATATGCCTATATTCCCCATAGCACCACGTGTCAAAATAGCCAGGCCACGTGTGTTATATTTCGTTCTTTTATTTCACGAAATTTGCTGCTGGCTGCACGAGCAAAACCGTTGGACGAAATCTGCCGTTGGCACGGATTTCGTGGGTACATATACCTATATACCTATATACCCCATAGCACTATATGCCTATATACCCCATAGCACCACGTGCCAAAATAGCCAGGCCACGTGTGTTATATCTTTTTTTTTTAATTTTTCCCACGAAATTTGCTGCTGGCTGCACGAGCAAAACTGTTGGACGAAATCTGCCGTTGGCACGGATTTCGTGGGTACATATACGGATTTCGTGGGGTACATATACCTATATACCTATACACCCCATAGCACCACGTGCAAAAATAGCCAGGCCACGTGTGTTATATTTCGTTCTTTTTTTCCACGAAATTTGCTGCTGGCTGCACGAGCAAAACCGTTGGACGAAATCTGCCGTTGGCACGGATTTCGTGGGGTACATATACCTATATACCTATATACCCCATAGCACCCCATAGCACCACGTGCCAAAATAGCCAGGCCACGTGTGTTATATTTCGTTCTTTTATTTCACGAAATTTGCTGCTGGCTGCACGAGCAAAACCGTTGGACGAAATCTGCCGTTGGCACGGATTTCGTGGGTACATATACCTATATACCCCTTAGCACTATATGCCTATATACCCCATAGCACCACGTGCCAAAATAGCCAGGCCACGTGTGTTATATTTGTTTTTTATTTTTTCCCACGAAATTTGCTGCTGGCTGCACGAGCAAAACTGTTGGACGAAATCTGCCGTTGGCACGGATTTCGTGGGTACATATACCTATATACCTATATACCCCATAGCACTATATGCCTATATACCCCATAGCACCACGTGCCAAAATAGCCAGGCCACGTGTGTTATATCTTGTTTTTTTTTATTTTTTCCCACGAAATTTGCTGCTGGCTGCACGAGCAAAACTGTTGGACGAAATCTGCCGTTGGCACGGATTTCGTGGGTACATATACCTATATACCTATATACCCCATAGCATTATATGCCTATATACCCCATAGCACCACGTGCCAAAATAGCCAGGCAACGTGTGTTATATTTTGTTTTTTTCATTTTTTCCCACGAAATTTGCTGCTGGCTGCACGAGCAAAACTGTTGGACGAAATCTGCCGTTGGCACGGATTTCGTGGGTACATATACCTATTACCCCATAGCACTATATGCCTATATACCCACCATAGCACACGTGCCAAAATAGCCAGGCCACGTGTGTTATATTTCGTTCTTTTATTTCACGAAATTTGCTGCTGGCTGCACGAGCAAAACCGTTGGACGAAATCTGCCGTTGGCACGGATTTCGTGGGTACATATACCTATATACCCCATAGCACTATATGCCTATATACCCCATAGCACCCCGTGCCAAAATAGCCAGGCCACGTGTGTTATATCTTTTTTTTTATTTTTTCCCACGAAATTTGCTGCTGGCTGCACGAGCAAAACTGTTGGACGAAATCTGCCGTTGGCACGGATTTCGTGGGTACATATACCTATATACCTATATACCCCATAGCACTATATGCCTATATACCCCATAGCACCACGTGCCAAAATAGCCAGGCCACGTGTGTTATATTTCGTTCTTTTTTTCATGAAATTTGCTGCTGGCTGCACGAGCAAAACGGAAAAAACTCTTGTATAGTGATCATTCCAACATTTTAAATCTTCCGGGGGTTTTGTTGTTTGGAATTGCTTAGGTAATGGTTGCTAGTAACGGCTTGTCACTGTGCCGGGTGCATACTCGGCGCCTTGGGCCCCGCAGGGTTGCTAGTAACGGCTCGAATTTCAGTCAGGTTAAATAAGGGGCAATTTTGCCCATATGATAATAACATTACCCCCTCTTTTTTGTCATTCTATAAGTATTTCCAAATTTTGTGATTTGATGTGCCAGTATGTGTTATATTTCGTTCTTTTTTTCACGAAATTTGCTGCTGGCTGCACGAGCAAAACCGTTGGACGAAATCTGCCGTTGGCACGGATTTCGTGGGGTATATATACCTATATACCTATATACCCCATAGCATTATATGCCTATATACCCCATAGCACCACGTGCCAAAATAGCCAGGCCACGTGTGTTATATTTTGTTTTTTTCATTTTTTCCCACGAAATTTGCTGCTGGCTGCACGAGCAAAACTGTTGGACGAAATCTGCCGTTGGCACGGATTTCGTGGGTACATATACCTATATACCCCATAGCACTATATGCCTATATACCCCATAGCACCACGTGCCAAAATAGCCAGGCCACGTGTGTTATATTTCGTTCTTTTTTTTTCACGAAATTTGCTGCTGGCTGCACGAGCAAAACCGTTGGACGAAATCTGCCGTTGGCACGGATTTCGTGGGTACATATACCTATATACCCCATAGCACTATATGCCTATATACCCCATAGCACCACGTGCCAAAATAGCCAGGCCACGTGTGTTATATCTTTTTTTTTATTTTTTCCCACGAAATTTGCTGCTGGCTGCACGAGCAAAACTGTTGGACGAAATCTGCCGTTGGCACGGATTTCGTGGGTACATATACCTATATACCTATATACCCCATAGCACTATATGCCTATATACCCCATAGCACCACGTGCCAAAATAGCCAGGCCACGTGTGTATATCTTTTTTTTTATTTTTTTCCCACGAAATTTGCTGCTGGCTGCACGAGCAAAACTGTTGGACGAAATCTGCCGTTGGCACGGATTTCGTGGGTACATATACCTATATACCTATATACCCCATAGCACTATATGCCTATATACCCCATAGCACCACGTGCCAAAATAGCCAGGCCACGTGTGTTATATTTTGTTTTTTTTATTTTTTCCCACGAAATTTGCTGCTGGCTGCACGAGCAAACTGTTGGAGACGAAATCTGCCGTTGGCACGGATTTCGTGGGTACATATACCTATATACCCCATAGCACTATATGCCTATATACCCCATAGCACCACGTGCCAAAATAGCCAGGCCACGTGTGTTATATTTCGTTCTTTTTTTCATGAAATTTGCTGCTGGCTGCACGAGCAAAACGGAAAAAACTCTTGTATAGTGATCATTCCAACATTTTAAATCTTCCGGGGGTTTTGTTGTTTGGAATTGCTTAGGTAATGGTTGCTAGTAACGGCTTGTCACTGTGCCGGGTGCATACTCGGCGCCTTGGGCCCCGCAGGGTTGCTAGTAACGGCTCGAATTTCAGTCAGGTTATAAGGGGCAATTTTTTGCCCATATATAATAACATTACCCCCTCTTTTTTGTCATTCTATAAGTATTTCCAAATTTTTGTGATTTGATGCCAGTGTGTTATATTTTCGTTCTTTTTTTCACGAAATTTGCTGCTGGCTGCACGAGCAAAACCGTTGGACGAAATCTGCCGTTGGCACGGATTTCTGGGGTATATATACTATTACCTATATACCCCATAGCACTATTGCCTATATACCCCATAGCACCACGTGCCAAAATAGCCAGGCAACGTGTGTTTATTTTTGTTTTTTTCATTTTTTCCCACGAAATTTGCTGCTGGCTGCACGAGCAAACTGTTGGACGAAATCTGCCGTTGGCACGGATTTCGTGGGTACATATACCTATATACCCCTAGCACTGATATGCCTATATACCCCATAGCACCACGTGCCAAAATAGCCAGGCCACGTGTGTTATATTTCGTTCTTTTATTTCACGAAATTTGCTGCTGGCTGCACGAGCAAAACCGTTGGACGAAATCTGCCGTTGGCATGGATTTCGTGGGTACATATACCTATATACCCCATAGCACTATATGCCTATATACCCCATAGCACCACGTGCCAAAATAGCCAGGCCACGTGTGGTTATATTCTTTTTTTTTTTTTTCCACGAAATTTGCTGCTGGCTGCACGAGCAAAACTGTTGGACGAAATCTGCCGTTGGCACGGATTTCGTGGGTACATATACCTATATACCTATATACCCCATAGCACTATATACCTATATACCCCATAGCACCACGTGCCAAAATAGCCAGGCCACGTGTGTTATATTTTGTTTTTTTCATTTTTTCCCACGAAATTTGCTGCTGGCTGCACGAGCAAAACTGTTGGACGAAATCTGCCGTTGGCACGGATTTCGTGGGTACATATACCTATATACCCCATAGCACTATATGCCTATATACCCCATAGCACCACGTGCCAAAATAGCCAGGCCACGTGTGTTATATTTCGTTCTTTTTTTTCATGAAATTTGCTGCTGGCTGCACGAGCAAAACTGTTGGACGAAATCTGCCATTGGCACGGATTTCGTGGGGTACATATACCTATATGCCTATATACCCCATAGCACCACGTGCCAAAATAGCCAGGCCACGTGTGTTATATTTAGGCACGGATTTCGTGGGTACATATACCTATATACCTATATACCCCATAGCACCACGTGCCAAAATAGCCAGGACACGTGTGTTATATTTCGTTCTTTTTTTTCACGAAATTTGCTGCTGGCTGCACGAGCAAAACCGTTGGACGAAATCTGCCGTTGGCACGGATTTCGTGGGTACATATACCTATATACCTATATACCCCATAGCACTATATGCCTATATACCCCATAGCACCACGTGCCAAAATAGCCAGGCCACGTGTGTTATATTTCGCTCTTTTCTTTCCACGAAATTTCCTGCTGGCTGCATGAGCAAAACTGTTGGACGAAATCTGCCGTTGGCACGGATTTCGTGGGGTACATATACCAATATACCTATAATATACCCCATAGCACCACGTGCCAAAATAGCAAGGCCACGTGTGTTATATTTTGTTTTTTTCATTTTTTCCCACGAAATTTGCTGCTGGCTGCACGAGCAAAACTGTTGGACGAAATCTGCCGTTGGCACGGATTTCGTGTGGTACATAAACTTATATACCTATATACCCCATAGCACCACGTGCCAAAATAGCCAGGCCACGTGTGTTATATTTCGTTCTTTTTTTTCATGAAATTTGCTGCTGGCTGCACGAGCAAAACGGAATAAACTCTTGTATAGTGATCATTCCGACATTTTAAATCTTCCGGGGGTTTTGTTGTTTGGAATTGCTTAGGTAATGGTTGCTAGTAACGGCTTGTCACTGTGCCGGGTGCATACTCGGCGCCTTTGGCCCCGCAGGGTTGCTAGTAACGGCTCGAATTTCAGTCAGGTTAAAAAAGGGGCAATTTTGCCCATATTATAATAACATTACCCCCGTCTTTTTTGTCATTCTATAAGTATTTCCAAATTTTTGATTTGATGTGCCAGTGTGGCTCAACGGATAGCGAGCTGGGATTCTGATCAGAAACGTGTGTTATATTTCGGTCGTTTTTTCACGGAGTTTCCATCTGTAAGTTGTCTTAAGGAGGTGTTTATTGATATAATTTTGTTTTTAAAACTAAGTCTGAGATCATATTATAGAGATAATAGGTGGGATGGTGTGCTGCCATAATTTATCTTTGTGAGTGTTTATCGAGAATTTGTCGTTTTTCCGAGAATTTTACCGAGAACGACTTTCAACTTCGTTATTAACGTTATATTAACATAACCATTTATAAAATTGCATTTCAAAACTAAGTCTGAGATCACATTATGGAGATAACTTGTGTGGGATACTGCCGCTGGCTGCCAGCTGTAATATGTCATAGTACTGGACATAACTCAGCAGTACATGGTAAAGGGTTTTCTTCGATACAAGAGCAATCACCTAAAGCGTAGATATCCTGCCGACCTTGTACTTTCATGAATGGATCAACCAGGATTTGGCTGGCTTTATTCTTTGGCAAGTCAATGATCTCTAAAATTATAAAAAGGGTCAAAATCAATCTCGATTGATAATTTATAGTGTTGGCAAAATCAAAAGATGGATACTTGATATAATAATGAAATAACATTAGCTCTTCAATATAATATATAACCCATATACCGAGTTCCACACTTATGGTCTTAGCTCCTGACCACTTTATTTGAAAAAAAAAACGTTTAACAGAATGCTTTTTGAATTTTTGGATTTCAAAAGTTGAAAATTAACACAATTTTCAAAATATGTTGCGCACTGTAAAGGTAAATAAAGATTTTCAGAACCTGAATGTCTCGAAATGCAGGTTAAAGAAAACATTTGTTAAAGGAATGATTATAAACCAGAATTTAACCATGTAAAGAGAGACATCTTAGAATAGCTGAAAACATTGAAGAAAAACATGTTGACTTTGAGAACAAGAATGGCTTTCTGGGGATAATAATACACTCTTCTTTTTTGAAAGAACAAGTAAACCTTTGTTGATACTTTTAGCCTCAAATTGTTTATAATATGTTCTTAATTTCAAGGTAACGTTCCTCTGGATTTTTTTAACTTTTATTCCTATTTTGAGAGTTAAAGCACTTAATTTGCACTATACTAAATCAGCTAGCTCTTTTTCTAAAATTCTTATTTTTTGCCATTTTTGAACCTCATTTTTCTTATAGAAAAAGAGTGTAATTTCGAACAAACAAAATACCAGTAAAGGGCCTGGGAGCAAGTCCAGTGGACCAGACCACGAGACCAGTATTAATGACGTCACCAGATTTCAATTTAACAAATCCATCTCCTACTTCAACAACGAAGTCTTTCAATAAATGAAAATTTTTGCGTTGTTTAATTTTTCGTTCCGTAAAATCGCGCAGTTTCTGATCGAAGGATGGTAAAATAGATTGCCCTTCGACTGAAAGAGAAAATCACATTAAAAACATCATAAATGTAAACATTGATATTGAATGTAACCTAAAAAATTTGATGCGAGATCTTTTTCTAGCTCTAAAATCTCACATATACTTGTTAAGATCGTTTAGATCAATGTGTATGCCCTGGTAACTAGTATACTATAAATGATCACGTGGCAGTAGATAAATTCCAAATCAAATTCCAAATCCTTCTTCAAATATCGCATTGAATTACTTTACAGGTATCCTATCACGTCTACAAAATATCTCTAAAAGTTTCACAGTAAAAAACAATATTGAATTCCAATTTCCTTACTAAGTGTAACTTTGACAAATTGCTCTTCACTGGGATACAACCTTGCTACATCTCTTGTTATGAAATCATACAATTCCGCCCCAAATTCCACACCCGTCGGCCCACCACCAACAATTACAAAATGTAAAAGTCTCTTTTGTTCTTCTTCTGTTATATTCGGATGCAAGCTCGACTCGAAGTTTGAGATAATTCTATTTCGCACTTTCCTGGCATCAGCGATCTCTTTCATGAAAAAGGTGTGCTCCGCAACGCCGGGAATCCCGAAAGAATTACTGGTACATCCAACAGCGATCACAAGCTTATCATAATTAAGGGTGAATTCCTTCCCACTGATATCTGCTTTACAATACAATTCATTTTTCTCGGAATTCAAACCGGTTGCTGTTGACAACTGAAAATGGTGGTCATCACGAAACCGGCTATTCCGAATCGGTTCTATGATACTCCGAAATTCTAAAGTACCAACAGTGGTGCTATTCAATAGTGGTGTAAATAGGAAATGGTTCCTGGGACTAACAACAATGACGTCGTACAGCCTTTTATTGATGTTTTTGAAGACACTATATCCAGCCCAACCTGTTCCAAGGATGACTAGTTTCTTACGTTGGTAGCTCTCTTGTGAAAAGTAACGTAATTGTTTTGCTGTGGTTGTTGGAAGTCTGACGAGATTTCTAGATATTGCCATGTTCTAAAGCTTATTGGCTTTGGAAAAAAATCCTTTTGAAAAAAAAAGTATCAGAACGCCATATAACCAATACAAAATTCAACACATACAAAGGTTTTTGAAATATTGAGATCCAAATATTGGTGAATTGTTTTTTCTGAACGTGCAACAATCCATCATCAATCACCAGCCATTCGTTATTTTTGTTTTATCTGATTTTTTATAGCTTTATCTGAAAAAAAGACAGAAAATAATGGAGTTGGTAAAAGTCCTGTTAAAGTCGAAATACCAAGATGGAACAACTTGCTAAATGCTCGCTAAATTAACTAAATGACAGGTCCGTAATTATTATATTAACACAGAATGTAAACAAAGAAGCTTCAGTTCAAGAACTACACGAGTCTTCTTTGATTTGCTTCTTAAGTCAACCCTATTCGGCCTAGGGGGGGGGGGCTCTTTCTGTTCGGAGGTCAAACTATTGGTAATAGCTTCTGAAATAATAGAGCTTTTGCCGTAAAATTTTCTGTAAATTCCTAACTTTTATTTAGCTTCAAAAAAAAAAAAAATTTGACACCTAAATATTTTCACATCTTGAGCATGATGACATTTCTGACAGTAAGGTGTCACAAAAATTGACACTTTCCCAATACAAATTTATTTTCAATGTCAAATATATCGTTTAAACCGTAATTTATTGAATATTTAGGATAAAATAAGCATTTTAAACTCAGGCAATTTTTTTCTAAAGCCTTTGTTAGTATACAATAGCTTTTTATAAGAACAAAGGAAATTTTCGGTTTTTGCTCACTTTGGGCATGATGAGTGACGTCATCAAAAAAGATTTTTGTCAAAAGTTACCTTACGTCACAAGGATCTTGTGTGCCAAATTTCATCTCAAAAGACCCACTAGACCCATCTAGTTCTGAACCGCCCCTAAAAGCCTAGGTTGAATAGGGTTAAGTCAAATCTTATCGATGAAGCCTCGAAGGATATTACTCCTGTAATAAAAGAAGAAACAAAACAATTTATATGTACAAACTGTCCATAATGAACAGAAATCATAAAAAAAAAATTTTTATACTCTATCTTTTATATTATTATACAAATCGAGTGCGAATTATTTTTTCCATTTTGATTTGTATTTCCGTGACAAAGCCAACATATTACGATGCCAGAAATTCAGACAAAAACTGGTGTGTTCGTTTTGAGAAATGCACCTGTAGTCGAACAAAGCGATAGAACTTCCAGAAGTTTAGTTTTAGAAATTGCTAGTTTTTGAGAACTGTTGATATTTTGTCATCTATAAGATGATAATCCAGCTTAAAAGTTTGACGGTCCTTCTGTTATGGAGGAGCTCGAGTCAATCTTCTAGAATACCACCAAGATCTTTCAAATCCTTAACCCCGCAAAAATATTGTACTGGAGAAGGTTCCAAAACTAAGTACTTAAAACCAAGAATGGGCCACCATCCACCATCAACATACAACCCTTGATAACAGTAATGAGACATCAACTAATCAACCATTACAACTATTCTCAAGTTTTTTCATTGGTCACTTCGTCTATATCCATTTCTCCTTTTACATTGAAACTAAAAAGAAATGACGTTTTTTGAAAATTATTGAATCTTAAACATCAGTATAATATAAAGGTATATCACATTCTATAGAGCTTTTTCATGTTCTGCTAAACTACGTAACTCCCGCCATTATAGAAGCAAACGTTCGATTTACGTAAGGGATCACCTCACTAACCTTTATATAATATATATACCCTGGACCCAGACCAAGCAAAATCTTTGATCGGAGATTTTTTTTGAAAATTAGTACCCTAATGGTAGCCCTACTCAAAAGCATTTACTACTTTTCCTTGAATACTTTTGATGATATAGCGCCGACTTAATTTCAAACATTGACTGCAATGCCTTTTTACGGTAGGTAGGTATAGGTTGTCGAGGGTATATAAAAGTCAGTAGATCACCGCTACAGATTCGAACGTTTGCTTCCATAATGGCGGAAATTATGTAAATTGATAAAACATGAAAAACCTCTCAATATACATTAATAAGACCCTCCATCGACTCAGAACAACGTTATTTTCAACTCTAATAAAAATACTGAGCCTTGAAAAGGTTATTTAGATACATAGCGATGAAAGATTTCAAATACGTAAAAGATAACTAAAATTTAATATATTGAAGACAGTGATTCTTCCAAAAAAAAACTACAGTAAGTAGTCTTAACGAGAAGATACCTGTAATTGGAAGTTTCATTCTTGTTGAACACCCATTCGATTTCTTGATCAGGTACATCATCACTGACATTCTGTAACTGACTGATGATAGGTGGTGGTGTATACGGAATCAACGCAAGGCTACTTCGGTTCCTGAAGATCGGCAAGAAAATTGACAACTTGCAGTTTTATACTCATACAATTAGGAAATCTTTGAGAAAAATGGGACATAACGAGACCCTTTTCAAGAAATTCTTAGCTACGAATGAGAGATTGTGATTTTTAATGACGTCAAAATCAAATACAGAATTTTGCTATTAAACCATAGAAAGGAGAGATACGAGATCATAATTTGGCTGGAGATTTCTTACATATCTTCGACAATCTTCTTGGGAATAAAACTTTGTTCGTCCAGCTTCAACAGAGATTCTTTGACACCAGGAGCGAATTGAATCTTATTCACCACAGTGGTCGACCTGAAACAAAGAAGGAAAACTTTCTAGAAAGAACTCTCGGTATCTAAATTAAATTCGAGTCACGGATTTAGAGAAAAGTACTTTAAAACTCCTTGAAATCCTTTTAACGAAGAAAGTGATTATACATTAAAAGCCGTTTTATCAAACTCAAAAATAACTTCATTTAGGATTGGTTTCAACTCATGGTTCTGTTATCCAAAATATTTCATAACATTCATGACTGAAAAGTTTCTAGCATTAAAATCATCTACGTAATACACGGATTGCGAATTGCCCCCTCCATATTTCCGGAGTGGGTTAACCTTTATTTTTCATGAAATTTTGGCACAAAGGTATTCCTTGTTATGAAAGGAATAAAAATATATCAACCTTTTATTAAATGCATAGTCATGTGATGACGTCACACCTAATTTCCAACTATGGGCGAAAATCTGCGAAAACTGGTAAAATAGGGGTTATCTTTAAATTGCCATAAATTTGGAGTGGGAAAATATTTTTCAGTTTGTTTTTCGATTCTATCAGCAATAGGTCTGTCTGACTTTTAAACTTTCTTTTCTCCTGGTCAAATAGAGCTAGAAAGCTGGAATTTTTTACACAACTTCAGAATTTCATGATGAGGAATAAAAGAAAACATACAATAAGGAAACTTTAGATACATTTATCTATGAAAATTAGGCCATTTCGGTCCAATACGGTCAAAACAGCTTATCGGCCTTACCCTGTCAGACGCCATCTTGAAATAGCCTCATTTTGGGAGAAACAATTATAGAATTATGATCTACATCTGAAAGTGAGTCACTGTGCAAAATAACTCCAAGTAGTTCAGTTTGATATTTACGAATTTTGCGTTTTTGGGTAGCGCTGAGACCACAACCGCTGTGGCTACAGGGAAATTTTTTAGGCTGACTTTTGTGAATTTTACTTTCTAATAGTCGAACGTGCGCAACGCACTGGGCTCAACTTCAGTGGCTTCAAATCATTCATAGGCCCAATTGTAGACCCCAGATATTCACCCAAGGAACAAGTGTGCAAAATTTCAGCCAAATCGAACAATTTTTGAAGTCTCCAGGCTGCCCCAAAGTTTTAGCCTCGTTTTGGCGAAAAACTCGTCCCCAGGCCCCAAAAATCAAAATTTTTGAAAAATGAAAAAAGCACCCCATATAATCACCCAAGGAACAAGTGTGCCAAATTTCAGCCAAATCAAACAATTTTTGAAGTCTCCAGGCTGCCCCAAAGTTTTGGGACAAAAAAACAAAAAAAGTTTTTTTTCACAGTCAAACAGTTTTCCAGCACTGGGAAAAAAATCAGCAGAGAGGGGGGGACAATTTTTGCGTAAACGTAAAATAAACAGTTCCAAATAAAAGTTTTTGATTGGAGCAGAGTGTACAGAGAAGCCGGAATAAAGAGTTTTATTAAGTGGGAGTATAGAGTTTTTTGATTTGTATAGATCCTAACTGACTCAGGACAACACAAACTCAGCACTTATACCGACTTTATACTGCGAGTTTTTCCAAATTTTCTTCAGTAACTCTTCCTTCCTCAAAAGGCTTAAATTCATCCGAAAACTATAACGCATATTTGAAAATAGCCCAGAATAGCCATAATATTATCTGTGAACATATCAAATAAAGAAAATGAGAATATGGATACCTGAGCCATTCATCGTCATGACAACCATCATCCAATTCTTCTTCAGAAATTGAATCGTTTAAATCTTCGAAGAAGCCTTCATCCATCCCTCTAAGGTAAAGAAAATGTGATTGGAATTAAATATACGCCAGGTTGGCTTTGGAAAGAGGACTGCTTCATCGCGTTTATTCCAATAATCACATTTTTTACGAATAACAAGGGTTACCTTTTCTTTTCAAAAATAACTAAACTAAATGTATCGAAACACCAATTAAAGGGTGGCCCAATTAAATTTTTTCTTCTTAGATAATAACCAAATAGTTGGCTCCTAAAATTAGACTCGTACATTGTAGGGTAAATTTAAAATAATACCCACACATTTGGAGCAAAGATTAGCGTATTTTGCCATCACTTTTGCTGAAAAGTGTGCCGTAAGTCACGTGACATTACAATAGAATTTCAGCGCTTGACCAATCAGAAGCTTCACGGGTTTTCGAAAACAATAGCAACAATATTTTTTCCGATATTCAATTTTTTTTTGTCTGCAATGGCTTGAGGCACGACATCTTCGGGCTTTATAAATCTATGGCTATTGGTCGTTGAACAGGACTTTCTCAAGACCAACATAAATACCGATCGGATGATAAATACCAACCTGTTTGTGTTATTATTTCGATGCTGGTCATCACGACTGGATGTTGGTTCATTATGATGTAAGCTTAATTGCTGCATGGAGTTAGTTATCCTCTCTTCAGTAATGTGTTGCTTCACTCGCGAAAATGAACTGAATAGAAAACATCGAATAGATATTTCACGGGATGAACTGGAGTTTTTATAAGATACTTCACTAATTGGTCATTTGAAATAATAGAGATGACGCGTTCTTTAGAAAAAGCAATAAAATCCTTTGTCTCAAGATTCAACGACCAACCAAATCATCAAAAACCTTGTAAAAACTCCAGCTTGACCCTATTTCACAGACCAGATCAAAGTCTAAAAAGGCACAAAATGAAAGGCATCCAGGACGTTCAATTGTCCTTTCTTTGTTGCTAAGCGACATATTTTTCAAAATCTGGCGTTTGGTTTTACTTTCAATCTGGCGCTTGTATGAAAACATCACCCGGGTCATGCGTTTTGAATGGAAAAAAGTGTCTTCATTTCCCGTTTAACAGTTTCAATTCAGCACCTTCGGGGTTTTGAAATCAATAATTTGAGGTATTTGACGCCTTTACAATAACGGTCGCCGGTTGGCATAATTATTACTGTAGTCTATGCATACAGAGTACACACTCCATCAAAAAAGATTAACTTCGCATAAAACTATCCACTAATTGCTTTGTCCCTCCCACCAGACCACGTAATGTCTTTCCATTCCTACCTCGAATGTAATAATGATCACTCTCATTATTAGGGTTTAACAGCACCCATTATATAATGAGCGAAATGTCGCCAGATTTTGAGAGGTTGCACTATAAAAATTTGCAGTTTGAACTTTGGCTTCATTTCTTATACGCCTGCTTAAATTTAAATGTAGAGAAATCGATGGAGTGGTTGTAGTTGAATAATGTGTACTGTCATCAACTCCTAGTTTGGACAATCGAATGTCTGCCCTACCTATGCTAATTGTTAATTAAAGTCGGGCAGAAAGATGGCTGGCAAAAGTCAAAGTGTTGCCCTATTTTTTTTTACGTCAATGCAAAGACAATCTTTTTAAGCAAATGTTTGAACTGTCAATTTTCTGCCCACTCTAACAATTAGAATAGGCAGGAGTGAAAGTCACCGTCTAATCTCCAATCCAGACATCGAACGCTCGAAGGACATGCACAAATTTTCAATTTATGGAACCATTCGGATGAAGCTCCAAATAACGTAAATTTCTAACTTGTCCAAGAAATATAATTCAATTATTGAGATTGGTAATAGAGAATTGGAGTAGTAGAATGCTTGTCAACTGTCTTAAGTGACTAGATATTCTAGATCAAGTTGCAAGACGCTTAATATACTCCTGTAAGTGAAACAGGAGGCATCACCCAATAAAACATAACACGACTTACGTTGGAGAATCTGATTTTCGTTTCCCGAGGGACATCAGTGGCGCTGCCCTGAAAAAGTAAGAACAAGTTTGAAGATGAGTATGAGAAGTTTCATCCATATACATGAAAACATCGAACGTTTCTCATATGGTATTTAATTTCAATGGAAGCTCAGGTTACCAGCCTACAAGTGGTATAAGTGTTGAAACTGAAACTTATTTCAAATTCTGCACAAAATATTGGAAAAGACATGAAAAGATAATTATCTAGTCTCTCTGACCTTTCTAATTTATAAAATGAAAGTTCTAAATCCACTAGTTTCGATTATGTGAAGGTTTCTTGCATTATTTAAGGGTAAGACTATTGAACCACTCCTAACTTATTATCATATCTAAGTTTGAAGTGAAGGTGGGTGAATCAGTAACTGTGATAAGGTTTTGGAATTGGGTACCAAATGGAGAGGTTCCTATTAAAGTCTGTAGCAATACCACGTTAATTCAATATAATAAAATATGCTGTATGTGCTAAAGGCATGATAAGCAGCAAATCCAATTAAAGAGAACAGTTATTTATGGTTTGATCATAAAGTAATTAAATGGTAAAGAGATAATAAGTTATTTCATTAGATCTGCTTATTATTATTATGAGATTTTCGTGCAAATCAGTAACTCTATAAAATGAAATTAGTTGCTGCTGATATAGTGTTTTGTTTGTACTAAATCTGGATTTAGTGTCTGTGATTCAATTTGCTTATCTCACTGTGGGCTTGCTTATTTGATTAAAAGTTCTGATGATGACTGACAGTTGGCAAAATGAAGATCAGAGTTTTTGGAGAATGATGGATAGCTTTACCAGTTTTATAATGGTAGTTCCTTTAAAAGTAAGTTTGTAATTTTAGGTTGGACTTTGAGATTAGTTCGAGGGGGTGTTTCACAGAGAACAAAACTTGGCTGCCTCTACCTTGAACTTCAGTCTTTTCATTAATTTTGCCCTCAGGAAAGTATTAAAGTTGAGCTACTTCTTTCAAAGGAATGATGTAGCAGAATAAGTTTTATAGAGTTTTAAAGTGAGGTTTATTTTACATTACAAAGGTTCATAATCCTCTGTATAACATAGGTAAACCATCAGAATAGCTAGAATTTTTCTCTCTTTATCTTTCTTGATGAAGTTTAATAACAAAAGTAGACAAGTTATGTATAATTTATGTGCGGGATATAAAAATAGTACGTCCCATTTGAGAAAAAAGAAACTTTCTCTCATTGTTTTGGTGAATGGTTCATCAAAAACTTTTGGCCAACGAAACATGAAACCATGTCGAGAAAAGAAGAAGAGAGGAAAAAGAAAATATTATACTTTTTTTGTTGTCGAGAGATGAAAAGAACATCAGCCTGATCAGATAACTGACCGAGGAGTTTATTTTCCTCTGATATGGAATAATTTTTAAATTTGTGGTAACATAGGACTCTTGTCTGATCCACTCTTAAGTGTGCAGAGATGAGATGAAAATTACCTGATGATCTGCTACTAGATCCATAATGTTATTAAAAGAGACAAATAATAAGATCTAAGTCTATTTTTGCTCAATACTGTCAAAATTCTTTTGATTATTAAGATTCCATATGTGTCCTCGTATAAAAATGAATTTTTAATCTTTATTCCATTGGAAGGGACAGTGTGTGCTTTTTTGTAGATCTTATCACAGAGAGAGTTAAATAAGTCATTCTCTATCTCTCCATCTTTCATATAATGAGAGGTTATTAGCAACATTTCATACAAACTGTTTTTAGATCAATGAGAGAACATCAAAAATAATCCAATTTACATGTATCCAATTCACTAATGATAAGATTAGATCAAAATCATTATGCATGGTATTAACTTGTGATGTCAATGCACACTATATAAATTGCTATCAAAATTTTGTTCAAAATCTGATTTGGTTAGTTGGCTTACTTGTTGATGTCGTCAAGCAATGCAGCGATGGCTTTTTATGGAAAACATCATATCATATTATACAGCGTAGCTACAGGAATGGACGAGACACAACCTCGACGCTCTTTCCTCGATAAATCGCAACACAAAATCAAGAGACAAAACTCGAAGGAAGGGATACCAGTTTATTATGGTAATACAAGTATTGTGGAGAACAAAAATGCTGGTTTGACTCTACCAAACAATTTGGAAGGACATTTCGTCGACAATGGGCAATCAATATTATCTTTGAATACAGAAGATAGTAAATCTTTCACACTCTACTCAATCAATGCTACTGGACAAAGTAAAAAGATGAAAGAATTTTCAACGAATAATTACTACGATAACATCTTGTTCAGCTCCAATCAGAGTTTCTGTTTACTAATGGAAGAGATCAAAGATCGAAGTTGTTTACAACGTAAATTATGCATTTCCTACATCAAATTTCACGGCCAGAAGACCTTACCTGTTCACCGTAATGCTATGATGCTCACATTCAATTCATCGTTTGCTCTGGTGAATCAACATCGTTACCAACTTTCACCGAACAGTCAATTCCTGGCTGTCATCCATTTCACCAATAACAACAAACTACTCAATCTCATTAAAATCGAAAGTGAAAGTGATTCAGATATTTTGAGACTTTCCCATTACGCGCAAATCAGTCTTTCTAATCATTTCTTATGGAATTATTTGAAGGACATTCGATTTAATACCAGTGAAAATAAGGTCCTCTTAGTTTCCTCCAGAACAGTGAAGCAGGATAATGCAGTAGTGTGCACCTTGAAAAACAACAATACATACGGACTAGAATTTCTACACAACATAAAAAAGACTGACACTGTGTCATATTTCTTGGTCACAGATTTTGTATATAAAGATGTTTTAATCAGAGCCAGCACTTGTGGCCAAATCGAGGTTCAAAAACTAACCGATACTGAACAAAGAAATATCAAAGATTTCAATTTGAAAGATATCGAGGTTACCAAGCAACTGACGTGCTTCTTTGCTCATTCATGTTTCAAAACATTGAATCTATATGCTGGTTGCACTACTGGAGAGATCTTTGTTGTAGACATACATAAAGGGATCTTTTGTTCAAAAATTATCATTGGCAATGAGACTTTCCGTATATCCAGTTTGCATGTGAACTGGTCTGGTTCCGAGATCTTCGCTTTGAAAGAAAGAAGGAAGAAAGACAGGGCTAATGTTAGAATATGTTGCTTGCCATCACAAAAAATGTTAACATTAGAAGAACTCTCTGCAAAAACCATCCTGGAAAACTTTCCGATGAATTACCTGAAAACTCTACCTATTCCTTTTTCTTTGAGATACTTGTTGCATTAAGATTATCTAAATATTAAGAATCTATTTTTCTTTTGTATCAATTTGTATATGAATGCATTATTTTATATTGTTTATAAATATTTTAAAGTTGTTTCCTTTTGTACATAGAAAGATCTAAATGTCACATGTGAGACTGTTATTGTATGGCTCTCCAAATTAAAAATGAGGTCATTGTTGGGCACACCGCAAAAATCAATTAAATCCATAAAATCTCTAAAAAATCTGAATACACAAAGACAAAGGTTGATACCTTATTGGAACTAATTTTTGCGGGAACTAATTTTTGCGGTTTTACTTTCATTTTCCTAGGCACCTTTCAAATTTTTCAATAAAATTGGTAAAATTTGTATTTCGCGGGAATTAATTTTCATGATTTTCATGATTTTGACGAACCGCGAAAAACGCTAAAATTAATTCCCGTGAAAATTAGTTCCAATAAGGTAAATCCTACTTAAAACCTACCCCTCTACTATAAAGAGCAGCAATTTAGGGTGCTTTTATAAATCACATGTGTTCATGTGCTCATATAACAGGAAAAAGAAGGGGTTTTGCCAAATCAAAAATGTATATCCCGCATCTATGGGGATTCTTTTGACAAATGATTATAAATGAGTTGGACCATTTTTCATCTTGAAATTCATGTCAACAATAATGAACTTACCGTTGATTATAACCAGAGAAAGAAGGTTGGTCAAAGTTTTGAACCATAAACAAAGGCTTTTGATCAAATTTTCTTGGGGTTTGCTGTTTCTGTTTCTGATTAACATTACTGGGTGATGGGAATTGAACACGTCCTGATGCACTGTGTCGACTCATGTTGACAATCCGTCAAGGCAAACCACAATACTCAAATGAAGACAACCAACAGATTCTCATAATCCACTTTATATATCGATTCTTCTTTTCTTGTTTAATATATCATTATTATTGTATTATTCTCTGAAAAATAAACTTAAAAAGTAAATGCCTGAAATTATAATAATAATCTGAAACAAAAAAATGTGATGTAAAAAAGAGATTGCAAAGGTATACTTTAGACCCTAAAAACTAAAAAATGAATCGCAATATAATGATCTAAGGCCCTATATTGTACACACATTTTCAGAAAATTGATTTTTTGAAGGTCGGAGGAGAAAAAGTGAATATAAAAGTTTTTGAAATCTCTATTTTTTTTTTGGCAAAAATAACGATGACAGATCCGTAAATCAATAAATAAAAAAGTATTTGCCTAACGTTGAATTTAATACCATTTAACTCAGCCCATTCTACCCAATCTGTAAAATCAACGTAAGGTCTGCCTTTGTATGCATTCAAATTTGGAATAGTTTTAAAAGTCCTTCTTTTTCAGTGTTGGACATCTTTTTTAACCCTTTGACAATTGGTGCACCCATTGGAGTGTTTTAAAAAAACAAGCCAGATGCTGTATGGACCTACCTGATGATGAAAGTTAAATAGCAATGTGAGGAGAAAAATGAAAAAAATCAGTCAGAAAACATAGCGTTTAGCGAAAAATGCATAACGCAAAAAATTCATCATTGATTGATGGGGGGAGAGGGAAGGGTTGTAGGGAAAAAGTAAATAGAAAGTTCTGGTCACAAAAATCGGTTTTATTGACAATACACGGGTTTCGAATTAAATTTTTGCTTAGCTTTAACTTTGATCCCATGTAAATTTGCACGAAAAATATCAAGTAAACAGAACGAAAATTGGCCGTGTATCAAGCAATTTTAGCTCATTTTTTCCATTTTGACAGACTTTATGGGTCATTATGAAAACAAAAAACATTAAAATAAAAAGTCAATCGTTTAATCATATTTCTTTTATTGAATTTAAAATAGAAAAACATCTTTTGAATGAACACCTGGCTTTCAAAAGAGAAGAAAGGAAATCTATCAACCTTTTATAAGGCATTTCCCCTTATCGCTCCTTTTATTTACTTGATTTTTTCTCTCGCGCCAGATTTAATTCGAAACCCGTGTATTGAATCATGCTTGATGGTGAGCATTGTTATCAATATTGTTTTTGTGTGAAAAACATAGAAATATAAGGAGAAAATCCAATGAAAATCTGCAAAAACGGCGACTTCCGGTATTTTCAACCGGAAAAAAATTTTCTCAAAAATTGAACTCGGCCATGTTTTGAGCATTGCGAATATGCATCTTTCTGCAAAAAATCAGAAAAAACTAAAAATGAAAATACGAGTAAATGTCAAAAAACCGGTTTTTCCAGCATATTTCCAGCAGAAAAATGTTTTTCGAAAATCAGGCTCCGTCACATTTTAGGTATTGTCATATTGCATCAGTGTGCAAAATTTCATAAAAAATATAAAGTACAGCTCGAGAAATTCAAGAAATACTGTCTTTCCGGCAAATAGGTTGTTTCGGTGACTTTTAAAATAGTTCCTGCTTCAAAAATCAATTTTATTGAAAATTGAAACATGCTTGATGGTGGGCATATTGCTATTAATAATGTTTTTGAATGAAAAAACAACCAATTAAAAGGGAAAAGTCCAATGAAAATCTAGAAAAACTGCAATTTCCGGCATATTTCAGGCATTTTCCAGTGGAAAAAATTTTTCTCAAAAATCAGACTCGGCCATGTTTTGGGCATTGTTAATACACATCTTTGAGCAAAAAAGCTAATGATAAAATCTCGAGAAAATGCCAAAAAACCAGTTTTTCTGGCATATTTCCGGCATTTTCGGCCGGAAATGAAATTTTTTCGAAAATCGGGCTCCGTCACAATTTAGGTATTGACCAAGAAATTCAAGAAATACCGTTTTTTTCTGGCGAAAATTGGTTGTTCTGGCAATTTTTAGAAAATTCCGGCTTCAAAAATCAGTTTTATTGACAATTGAACCATGCTTGATCGTGGACATTGCTATTAATAATGTTTTTGTGTGAAAAAACAACGAAATATAAGGAAAAAGTCCGATGAAAATCTGCAAAAACAGCATTTTCCGGCATATTTCCGGCATTTTTGAACCAGAAAAAAACTTTCTCAAAAATCGGACTCGGCCAAGTTTTGGGCATTGCTAATACGCATCTTTGTGCAAAAAATCAGAAAAACTAATGATGAAATCTTGAGAAAAGTTGGTAACGAACTAACAAACGGACAAACATCAGTTAATTTATAATTATAGGACCTCCGGGTAGGTCCAAAAAGGCCATTCATGACTACCTCGTGAAAAAGAAACACTTGAAGGGACAGTTGGTTGACAAGTTCACCAGGGCAAATCTTAAAACTCACTTGGCTGGATACTGGGGGTAATGGTTGATTTCTTACCAGGGCTATAATGACTGTTAAAATCCAAAATAATGATAGGTCGAATTTCAGTGTAGTAGAACTTTACCAATGTAACTCTAATATGTAATTGAAACAAAACTATTTTTACCTGAATTACAGTTACAGTTTTTCTGGAAACTGCTCCTGGTGCTTTGCATCTTTCCTCTTCTTCAAGTTATTTCCTTTTCTTCAACAAGTTCTTTACTCTTGTCATGCTGTGTTGTCTTTTCATGTTCAGCTACAGCAGATCTTCTGTAATTCTTAGATCCTTTCACAAATGCTTCCGAAAATTTTTTGCTTGATTCTATTGTCTTTTCCCATTTGACACAGAGTTTACATGTCATTCCCTGAGAATGGTTTACATTTAAACATGAAAAATCGTTTTTCCTTTTTTTGAAGAGTTTTTATTTTTGGAAAATTTTGAGATGCCATGTTCCTTTCTATTTTGGCTCTTTCTTTCGCACGAGGTTTGTTTAATTTCATAGGAGTAAAATAATTCTCAGTAACAACGCTGCACCCTATTTAAAATATATTCAAAAGAATTTAAACAGCATGTAGGAGGGAGAAAGAGAGGGAAAACAGGGAGTTTCTAAACATCGACCAGAAATGGCGACCAAGACCAGCAACCACGACCGGCGACCAGATAAATTTGGGTTATCGAGTTTTTCCTCTTTCTCCACCGTAGAGTCTTTCTCTTATGATCATTTATTTATCGAATTGAAGAGTAAAGCTCACCACTGTCTCACCTGGTCTTGGCTTCTTCATAAAGACGAAAGACGGATCTGGACTTATTTCGTACTTTCCAGTCTCTTGTTTGTAGTTTTTCTGACTTTCTGGTTCTTTGTGAGTTACTCCCGGGTACCTAATAGCCGGGGGGTTTGGAATAAGAGGGGGGGTTGGAAAATATCACAAAACTTAATAAGCGGGGGGGTACTCAACCCTACCAGGTCGCCTGCAGGTCCTGACAATATTCCCGCATGCCGGATCCGAAATAGATACATGTCTTTCGTCTTTATATGAAGAAGCCTTCACTGTCTCACCTAAAGTGATTATAAAGCCAAGTGCAAAATGTGTAGAGCAGCCATTTCGACGCTCTTGGAGCTTGAATAGAGTGTCAATTTCTGTTCTTTTGTATTTTCAGCATCAAATTAATTAGTTACTTGTGTTACTTGTAATTACTTACTTACTTGTGTAGGTGTTCGAGCAAGTGCTCAGGTAAGATTCTTGGTGAACC